>NW_019214125.1:0-45237 GCF_002532875.2 Varroa jacobsoni
ATATATTCAAGTCAGAATATAAAAGTCATAAGAGGCGAAGAACTCGGAGCTGCTGCTTTCCTTTCCGGCCCGCCTCGAATCCATCTAAGCGTCAGTCCCGTCAGTCTTGAATCATCTGCTGGGTTTGGCACAACGATGGCCGGACGGGGGCTGCGTTAAGGGACAAAAAAGAGGGATTGAGAAACAGATAAGTAAAATCGAGATACGCGTGTATGTGTGGGTGTCTATTGGTGCCGGTGAAAACGCGTGAAGGGAGAGGCTATATGAAACAAGTTTTGAGTAGAAAAAACAAAATGGAGCCCGAGGGGGCGGACGCGAGGGGTTGGATAGGGGTAAAGATTGGGGATTATTTGGATTTGTTACAGAAGCTGCTCCCGCCGGCCCGCAGTGCGTCTAGCATTGGTGATCACAGTACTCATACAGTAGCCTGAGCCTTTCAGATAAAGCTGTGGATTTCCGTTCCAGGCAGAGTGACAACTAGAACTTGACAGAGAAAAATGTTGAAAGCGTGGCAGGTAACCGTGCGACGTAGAAATGGCCTTGCTATTACTTCTCTTTTAATCAAACGATTCAATATAATCATACACAGAATTTGCGCTTTGAAGATAAGGCTCAAAAATTGAGCAAGTTATAAATAGAGAGGCAGTAATTATACGGTTTTGGTTTTTTGCGTGGCCATGTTATTATCCTAGGCTATAATGCGCTTGCTGTAGGACACCAAGCCCGGCAAACAGGTACAATGATTAGCCCGTCCTTTAGGAATATAGGTTCCACTCGTAATGTGCCTTTACGTTGTTTTCGGTTGAACGTCATTTCGAGGCTCAACGGAGAAAAAGCAAAGCAGCCCAATATGCCTTGTTTTTGGCGCTGTTGCATGTTATTTGGAATAGTTGTGAAGATATTTTTTAAAGGTTAATGTAATGCACGTGTGAACGATACAAAAAATCATACATCTATGAGAGATTACAATAATATTATAATAAAATAGTATGCTTACCAGTTTGACCAACCTTGTTCAGACGGTAGATAAGCGGTGGCATAATCGAAAAATTATAAAGCTAGGAATTAGAATTGTCCTTGATTGTCTTCATCGTTTAATTAAATTAAATGTCAGATCAATAGATATTAGTTGATTATTTCGAGTCAGTAATTTAAAGTACATCTAATACTCATGTAGGTACAAAATAAAGTTTGAAAACTAAACGTTTCAAATTATGGTCAAATACATCACCACCTGAAACATAACTATCTAGCCATTCTTGCAGCTTACGTTCCAGTACTTATCTATTCCAATATCACTCTAAATTCATAACGAAATTTTGAGATTTCTGTATATCGTCAATCGATTTTTTAATGTTAAAATTAAAATTTTAGGATTTTGTTTTCAAAATTGAATTTCAGCTTAACGCAATCGTTCGTTAGTCATCGTATTGACTATTATCGTATCAATGGAAGTCTCTCTACTCTCCAGGTAACAACAATTTCTGCATACGCTCTAACATACTCACATACTATATATATGTAAATAGTGTCAGCCGCCTGGATATATATCAACTAGCTATCTCATCTAAAAGTGGACGCCGCCCATCATATGTGCCACCCAAAGTGACCGTCAACAAATCAAGCCATGGGAACCTACGAGCAGCTTAAAGGTGGCAGGCCTGCTGGCTGGTCATATCAACAACACCCACACGACAAGCGGCGTTGCGAGATAGAACTCAAAATCAAAGGGGCGGAGCCCCCCGCCGATCGGTATTGGCTTGCACGTGCGCCCGCTGCAGACTGCCATAGTCAGAATCTGTTTCCGCCGCAGTAGGAAAAGAATTTAGGATATCGTAGCACGTTGCACATTAGTGACTCGTGAAGCATCAATGCATCAAGACGACGCTCAGCTTAATCTACTAACGTGAGTTCATCATGAGCGTGACAGGCTTACCGTTTGCGGACCGTGAGTCTCATTGTGTTAGCTTGCGACTGCGAATGAATTTCGCCACCTTCAAAAGTATTTTCTCTACTTTTAAGTAGGTAGTATTATGATTATCTATATCGTTCTGATTATCTTTATTACAATGTGCATTCGACGGCGTGCTTGTTAAGTAGAATATTAAAAAAGGAAAAGTTGTCTATAACGGGGGAATATAACAAGAAAGCATACTTTTTTTTTGATACATATTTTTTTTTCGCCTTTATCGAGCCCGTTAGTGTATTTAAGTGAAAATTTGAATTTTTTTGAAACTTAAAAAATTGTATTACCTCAAGCTATATGTGTATCAATGAAAATGTCACCTGTTCCAGTACGCGCAACAAATCTGAATACATCATGTTAGAGGCCATCATTATTTAGCACACCGTTTCTCGTATTACCAAAATCCTTAAAATCATGACAGGTATATCTCATTGGCATCTATAGACCATACGACTGATGTCACTGATTATCGTTCTACGGGCCATGATAAATCTGATCAGATTTCCTCTATCTGTGTGGTCTTGCCACCTGTACTCTTAATATCACAGTTTTTGGTTCCTACAAACATTTGCCATTGTTGCCACCCTCCTATAATTACGCAAACGTACAGTACATAGTAAACGTATGTCATATTAGTAATGTCAGCTTCATTATATATAGATGCCAGGCCCAGTAGCGTATGCTGTGCTTATGTTTTTTCAGCGTCAAAGCTTCCGACTGAGGCTGAATTGTTGCATTTTCTTTGATCGATTCATTTCAACGAACTTCCCTTCTAAATTGCCTGAATGTGTATTTAGTGTACCTCAATATATCAACAATGTCTTTATATCCGCAATTATGTTCGTCAGCTTCTCCGATATGCGACAAACGCGTTTTGCAATAAACTAACCAATGACGTTTCTGATATCCTGCTGTTCAGGCGTAATAACAAGCTTAGCAAATCTAATTTATATACACAATAGGTATTTGCACTTTACAGACGTCGTCTACGACGAGCAGTCTATCTAGCAGTTAGTGGTGGACAATTCAAAGGCGAAGAGATTATTTGTTCGGTATACACGACGCCGTATGCATCTGTTGTATGCACAATGTACCAAGCAGTAGTTTATCCTAGGAACGGAGTGTACAGTTGACACACAAGTGGACCTTTTCCTTCCATTCATTTACCACACTTATTCTGTGGATTCGAGCGTGGCTTGAACAGTAATAACAATACAATGAGCTAAAGTGACTAGAGAGTAAGGAGCGAACGTTCATTGCAACTACCATCCCCCGTTCACAATCTAAAACTTAGGCCTCCCTAGACCTTCCCTAAAGATGGGCATTCTATATAGTCCTTTTGGTGCCTGCGGTAACACCACATGCATTTGAAGAGTGCGCCACATTCGCCAGTGGCGCGCTTTTCAAATACGGCTCTGACAAACACCTTTAGTACAAGAACAGCTTTTCTATCGCCCGCATTGAATACTTTTCCCCCCAATCCTACCCACGATGAGCAGGTTTATCCTCTGAGACAGAACCGCTACCAGTCGAGCCTACAGAACCCCGGCTAACGCAGCTCTCATTGCCATTGTACTAAGCTAAACTAGTTTGCAGAGCGTTTCCACTGCTGGCTCAAAATGTGTCGACAGTCGCGCAGGAAACCAGTTTCGAGGTCAACTATAGCGCACACAAAAACTGTTACCTGACAGGACGCAGAATACTCCTTGTCAGCTACTTTCGTTGCGCTGATGTGGCGATCGATTCGATATCAGTACGGATCCCAACTGTTATAAGGTAGAGGAGACGAACGTGAAAGACGCTTAACGACCACACAACTACAAACTCGTGAGGTTGCTGGTGGACAGCTTCCACAGCTTAGGGCTGGCCTTCACCCTTATCTCTATGATCTGGGAAATTGGTACGGGGCTGTTACCGGTAGACGACGCCGGAGGCGCCCCGCTGTTGCGCTTATTGGCATCACTCAGTCATTCTGTTGTGGCGACGGGTAAGAGTGCAGCAATATCGAGAAGCGATAGATTAAAAGAAACGCTGTTTGGTCTCAGGAAGTTTCTGACCGGTAGAAATAGCTACGCAAGGGAGGTAAAACTCTTGAGGTGGCTACCTATACATATATAGGCTTTGGGATCGTCGCTTTCTACCTAGCCTTTACTCACCACTTTCGAAGGACCGTGAATCATCCGCCATTGTTCTACGATCCCCTGCGTGCTGACATTAGCTAGCGAAAAACTAAGTCTTCAACAGAAACGTAATTGATGAGAACTTTGTGTTTGAGTGACGATTGGTACATCCAATATGACTTTTCCGCATCTACATTCCACACTGTCAGTAAATATGCATGCAGAAATTCTTCGATTTTTTTTTTGTAGCACAAATACACTGTGTAGTAAAGTCTAATGATATATGGGATGTTAGTGCAAGGGCAATTTTTAGGAACGCTAATCCACTCATATTCAGTATTATCGTGCAAGCATTAGTATATGCATCTATGTTTAATGTCAAGCAGCGATATTCGAGTGGCACACCTACATGGACAATCACTTTAAAAAAATCAGCTCATTCCCCCACCGTTTATATCAATTGAGCAAAAAAAAGCCGGACTGTGCCGATATTATATCAAAATTCGATCGTATACAGCGGACATCCATTGCTTCATATCTGTAAGATCTAAATAATAAACACTTATTGTTAATAAACCAAACTTGTATTGCGATATATTTGATCAAAAGGGATGAAACTTTGTGGGCCTTATGGTCGGACTTACAGGCAGCTACAGAGCCAATAGGTCTCTCCGCATAGTTGAAAATTCAACAAAGGATATGAGTCTACTTTAGAACGGAGATGGTCACGTATTACTTCTATGTTAAGTAACGTATACTATTTCAGAGAGCAACTTTGTGCTTGCTTAGGGGTATTGGCGCATTCATACCTGCGCCTGTTAGCTTACCTCTGTTACCTCTGCAATACATTATTTTTCATACGATCATGAAGCTGAAAGTGAAGTTAGTTCATCTAGTATTTCATATATGCTAATGATAGGTATAAAGTCATACTTTGGTAGAAGAAAACATTTCGTTGCAGAATCGCGCACTATGTGTGCCAAGGTTTTGTTTGGCCATATCTTCGTGATCGCATTCTGCTGTATTCCCAGATGAGACCAACAAAGCTTTGTAGTCCAGATGATAACCCCGTGCTTACGAAAAACTCATTCAACCAAGAGTATCCATGATCAAAAGCATTATGTGGACTCAAATTTTTTTGAGTCAGTTACTTCATAAAAGAAGTTTTGAAAATTACGAATTCATCAGACCGACATCGTCACGGTCTACGTTTACATCGGGAAACCCGTTCTACTCTTAGCGTCAATCTTCCATTCCAACCTCGCCCTAATTCGCTTACCCGTGTCTGTTCGACTGAGTACACGGAGCACCCAACAACGAACAGGTTCTCAGGGTTAGAAAGCGCAACAGAAAAAGAAGCAGCGGCAGCACTGTCTGAAGGACTGTATAGACCGCGTGATCGGCTGCCGTGTAGCTTCTCAATTTCGTTCGACAACGACGACTGCAAGAAGAGAGACAGAAAACGGATGTCTCACTCCATGACAGGCCTTTAGCTTGTTCGCAATTCATGAAATCTTCTTGCATGAAGGCGCGGGAAGAGACTCGCGTCTCCACTCGTCTTCGTAAGATGAACGCGACGAGACCGAACGAAGAACATCCATTCGGTTAGTCGACTGTCTCAAGCGCACAACAGCAGTCTACGCGGGAGCGCGTCAACAGGTAGACCCTGTCCCAAAGAAAGAAGACAACACGACAGCAACGCCATTGCCACTGCCTCGCGTGGATGGCCGGAAGCGAGATACAAGAAGTACGTTTATCCACACACACCTACGAACACGTACACACACACTTCTGTCTGTGTGCAGAAAAATACCTGGCATAGCTTGCGTTTATTCACACTTGGCAGTGGTCGCTGCATTATGGCCTGGTAAGGACTATTGGAAAGGCAAAGTTGGACAGTCATAGGGCGAAACCTCGCTACAGAGAAAGACAGCCAAACCTAAATACTAGTCTTCTACAAAGACGTCCACACAGAGCATAAGCAAGACAAGCATAAATACAACCATAGGCTAGCAGACATGTCGATCTAAGCGGAGACCCACACTCGCAGGACACATTTATTTTGTATAAGGAAGGACGACAGCCTGTTCTGCACGCGCGTTCCGCGATGCTGGCGTACGTTGCATTGACATCAACACTAGTGCAAAGAATGCAAAGACAAGATGTCGGGAACCATCTACAAAGTTGCACTGTATTGTAATCTACCATCCCTGTAGCAAAACCTGTAAGACCTTATGACGAAACCTGAAGGACAGGCGATGATGAAATTATTCTTGATATTGTTGTATCAAATGAAGTACGCATCGTTGACGATAATCTATGGACGCTTGTGGGTCTAAGTAAAAGGATGTGTTCTACTAACTTGATCTCTCAGATGAAATGTTACGGTAACAGGTCCTAAGAATCTCTTAAGTTTTTGGACAAGTTGCGTATAAGTTATTTAGAAATAAGATACTCATCTATATTTTTCTAACTTGATTCAGGTTAACAAAATCATTGATATCATCGATTTTCTCGGTCAAGCTAAGGTTTTCCTAAGCGTTCCTAATTTATTATGTAAAAGTATGGTTAATTATAGACTATCAACACTCTAACAGTGATCATAACTAGACGATAAGAAAAAGAGTGACGATACCTTATCATGCCCGCAGATCTGATGGGTTCCAATTCGCACGTAGATCCACTCCGTTTCGCGATGGGTATCAGCTGTCTGACGAAATGGCTAACGGCTGTGTTGGAGGTCAAACTTGAAACATTGCTTTAGATCCGATGGAACAAAAACACCAATTTGTAGCTCTTAAAAACGGAAAGCTCTTTCGAGACCTAAGTGTATATATATGTACTATGACCATAATTTAACGTCGTCGACGATATTTTCCTGATTCCACATCTGGAACCAACAACAGAACCACCGCTTTATGAGTTAAACTCGTAAATAAGCTGAATTTTCTGTGCGTAAAAACACGGCTTGTCCTCAATCCATTTACATAGGATTCTGTACGGACGGCCGCTCGTTTTTGCCGACTAAGTTCTTTTGATATTTTCTCTGGTCCTGACCCTTATAAAAAATCTTTTTTTCCGCCCGATGATCGAACGCATTGCCCGCGTAAGACGTATTTTTGCAATTTATTTTCCCTGATGACTCTATCCGATCGCCTCCCTATTCTGCAGTCTCGCGTCCAATGGACGAAGCCGGGTCCACTGCAAGTCAACAGAAAAAGAACTACAAAAAAATTGTTGGGCAGCGCACTACAAACCCCTAAATGCCCCATTGTAATGGCCTTCTTGACCGACCGTCCAAACAACCTTAGCCTGCCTGTCTATTTCTTAGACTTTGTCGAAAGCCCCCTGTGTCTTGTGTGGCTAGCCGCACCCTTCTATGATATTTACAGAGTTATCATAAATCACAACGTAACACAAAAACAGTGAGATTAGCTGTCCAACGACGAGAGAGACACGGAGAGTCCAAGAGGAGAGTGAGAAAACCCCCGGGCGAGAGCAGCGCGAAAGGTTTTAACCCGCCACTAGCGCCGCCTGGACATCCCAAGCGACTGCTCACAGGGGTTCTAAGCTGGAAGCGCTTTTTTGACTCTTTCATTACTCTAAGCCGATCGAGGCCATTGGCCAGTGTATCGATCGACCGGTGCCATGACGCAAAACACATCCATCTGAACGGCAAAGGGTTCAAGATGGACTGACTTTTACCTTTAACAACGACTAATTCTATTTGATTTCACCTCTTCTGGGGCGTCGCATAGCGAAGATCGCGACTCAAATGAGAGCGGTCAAGGAACCGATCCAAGGAAACAATAAGGTCTAAAAAGTAGCGCCGAGGCAACACGTTGAGCCACTCTGCCAGTGACGGACTGGAAGAATTCGCTATCATTTGCATTATTCCAATTGCCCCAAAGGTGCAACAGCGTCAATAACACTCAGGAGAATGGCGCAACGCCTAAAATCTAGTGATATGAACAAAATGTCGCGTATAATGGAAACAGCGTTTCCGTTACAAACACAAATATTAGCACACTTCACTGTAAGCGAGACGCCAATGACTTCAGTTTCATACGTAGAAGTTGAATTCTTACTAAATGATAGGGGATTCTGACATGATTCAAAACTCAGATCATGTTGAGCTTGGTGGCATGGAAAGATACGCAATTATTGATATCGAAAACATTTCGAGTGACGAAGACTCTAAACGAGATCTTAGTAGTCATATCGATTAAAAGTAGCCAATCACCTGGTCATCAGATGTAGATAATGGAGATAAGATTCACCTTGCTTGCTATTCACCCTAAAAGCAGACCATCAGGTCTGCTTTTTTCCTATTTTTTTTTTTTACATAGGGAAGAACGCATATCAATACGAGATCTGGACGCGACAGTTACACGTGTTTTGCAAGCAGATGTTTTACGATACTCAAAAGCTTAGAATTTAAGGTAAATTCGCCTTGCTCAGTTTGAACAATTGCCTCGCCGATGACGTACCTAAGCCCTGCGGTACGATTTGAAACATCAACAAGGTCGAATGCACGATAGATCTGTTTTAAAGTCATCGATGTTTAGATAGATATTCGAAATAGTTCTTCAGAGCTGAATCGCGTGGGAAGTTAAACGTATAACTTGAGGTATAACGTAATATAAAGACCAATCCACACAGCTTCAGTAATATCACCAATTGTTTTTATCCTCTTCTGAAGATGGAACTTAACACACTATCACAATGCCACGGTCGCACTGGTCATAAGTAATAACAGCTCTTATTTTGTAGATCTTCTTTTTGTGCGCTTCTTGAATTCTACTCATTATATATTTAGCTGTATAATAAATAGATTTTTCATTAGATGTAGTCAATAAGACCACGTCCCTTTTTGCCACCGTCTTCGAGTATATGTTCCCCGCAGAATCCACTGGTTGTGCTAACATAGGGAACGTTTAACGCGGTTAGTTCGAAATACCCTTCATTAATATAGTCCTCAAGCCACTTAGGCGTTCATCTTTTTAATTTGCTGGGTCTTTCATGCTGGAAACTTTGTTTTGAAAAGTGGCCTTACCGAGAGCATACCGAGCATACTTAAAGCATACCGAGATGTGGCTTACGCCTAGTGTATCTAGATCGTCGGCAGTGTGGTATCGGTTATTCTAGGGCTAGATACAATTCTTAACGTACTGATGGCTTCCAACCGAATCGCTAAAATGGCATCGTAGATGTTATAAGTACTTGTCGCCTATATTGCGCTGGTTGAGAATCAACAAACACTAGCAGAAGGAAAATACAATACAGCCCACACAATAGCCTTTTGTTATTTTGTCCGCATTTTCTTAACAGATAATAACATGAGTAACGTGACAGGTAAACAATCCAATTTTTCCTCGTTCCGTGAAACTACAAAACACCATCCATCCATTAACGTAGACGTAAGCATTCATCTGTTTGTTATTAGTGTGAGAGGTATTTAAGAGTTGATTTACAATATACACGTTATTGGACAAAAAAAATATTATTTGGTGTTTTCTGATACCGGAGACATCTTTAACGTTTGCTTCAATGCGGTTTCTTCATTAAAAACTAAATAACAAAAAATAGTCGTATACAAGCATGGCACTTATTTTCAATACATAATTATAATATTACATAATTGCTCAACCCTTTCGGTGATAGCCACTTCTAATTTGACCTTGAATTCAGAACATTAGCCGGTTACGTTAACTAAAAACAAATGTTTATTATACATTTTCTGTTTACACCAAATCAACTACCAAAGTAAAAGTATTACAAACTATACTGTATCTGCTAAAACTTGCTCCATATATTATAAGTACGAAGGCATCATATCCTAGTTTATGAGCCGATTGTGCTTTTTTTTTTATTATGGGTCGTATATAATATACACAACATTGATCTGCGATAAATTCTTTTCAGGCTGTTCTATATGCGAGGGATGAAAGCGGGAAATCGGGAGGGTGGTAAGGCAAAAAGGAAAGAAGACTAAGATACGCGGGCGAGAAGTGTGGGGAGGCAGGGGCTCGGGGGTTAAATAAGCCCTCCCTGGCGATGTCGGCGCGGGTAGTGGCGGCGGCGCCGCTCTATTGGCTGACCTGTCAACTTCGTCTCGTAATCCTCATCCACCTTTATAGGCCCGTTGGCTCCCAACCTTTGGGGTCTCTTGCTTCAATCCAACCTTCACTTCCAGTTTACCCTGTTATCCCAGTTGGTACGCGCCCGCTAGATCCTGTCTTCATCCTTCTCCTTCCCTCTCTGGCTCAATCCAACTTCGCCACATCCATCTCTCTTCGATCGACTGGCAGCCGCAGCGGCGGCAACGGTGGTGACGCCGGCGGTCGGGCAGCAACTGCTCGCCCAAGCGTCGTCTTCCTAGCGCCGGCGGGAGCCAAGTCTATGAGCAGTAGTAGCGGCATGGGCAGAGGTAGCCGAAACGCCGGCAGAGCAGCAGCCGGCGCGAACATCCGCAGACAGAATCACTCGAGCGAGTGATGCGATGGAGATGATGTGGTGCCACCGCTCAGACACCCCCTAGGGTCGTCGGCTGGGAAAACCGGTCGAGCCGAAGTTTTTTTCCTATCCGTAGCCTTCCCTCACTTCACATCCTCCAACCAGCTCCCTGACTTGCTCATTCTCTTCCACATCTCCTCGCCTCCATGGTTCGCCTTATAAGAACAATCAACTGCCAGAAGGGATACGGCGGGGGTAAGTCGAGGGGTCATCCAGGGAGAGGATCTCCATGATACGCAGATCTAATAGCAGTAGCAGCAGGAGTCGTCAGGAGCTGTTTGCTACTGTTATTATTGTTATTAGTTTCTAGAAGAATTTTTTCTAAACTACATCTTGACTTTGAAAATAGTTCAGCCTTGAGTCTCGACAATAGGACATACCGAGAGAGGGAACAAATCAATAAAAAACTGTTAGAACCAAACTGCGATGTTGGGGTGTTTTCGAGTTACCCAATGGAGAAGTGTGCTTCCTTTAACAAAGACGATTTATTCAGTGATGCTACGTTATTTTTCTTGTATGATAGTACTGCTTAGAGTAAGCCGCACTTTTGTCGATCTAATATGGCGTAGGGTCAATCTCATTTAGTTGGCATAAAAAGTGTTTTACACATAGGCATTTCAAATAACAATATACAATTATTTTAAAAATCAATAACTGCATCAATATTCATGATGTATAGTGGGCAGACAACCTTTGAATGAGTGTTTTACTTAAAGCTAACCCGCCTTGAGTAGCTGAATTATTCGCTCGCACGACCGATGTCTCGGGAACTTCATGATGCTAGAAAGAGCGATTGCGTGCATACGGCTCACTAAGTGAACTTTCGGGTTTGGAACAGCGCATCTTGATGATATTTTCTACACTGCTATGGTAATTTTCCACTAACTCTGTTTTGAAAAAAAAAAAAAGATTTGAAAGCATGCCTTCTTTCCACGTTTTTTTAGCGTAAGTCCTTTATTTAATCTACAAATTTAGATGTTGGTAATGTTAGCTATGTTGTTTTGGCAACGGTTGTCACTGGCCGCCTTTAAACATATGCAGCTCAACGTGTTTGTAGGAAAGAGGCGATGTTACTGGCTTTTTTTTACCTAAATGTTTGATAATAATATTATTGTCTATCAAAAAAAAAAAATTGGGAATAATAAAAACAGAAGTAAAGTGGTCCGGAAATTGATAAAATTTTTGTAAAAGAATTCGATTTACACGACAGAAAGGTGACCCGCGTTGCCATCTTACTCCAGCATTTAGATATAATAACTGCGATCGTAGCGAATAAATGAACTATATTTACTGTTTACTTTATCGGTTGTATCATTTTAACAACATCAACCGTTATGACAGAGGCAAAGCCTTTAGCTCAGATTTTAAAACAATGGAACAAATGTAAAAAAGGGATATGTATTTCCTTTTTTCAACATTTTTTTTTCTTCAATGGTTTGCCATTTAAAATAGATTATAAAGTAAACTAGATTTTATCATAAAAATAAGGTCCTAAGTGCTAGGACAATTGCCATTGTACGATGCGTTAATCAGATCTTCAACCAAATTAAAAGTTGACCATCTTCACATACGACCCATCGAGCCACGAAGATGGCGCCACCAGTTTTAATAGAGATGCTGTTATCTGAACTACTGGAAGGTTTCTGCCTGACGCCACAGGACCACTCTCGTATCAATGCCCTAATTATCTTGACGCGGTCATTAATCAAGATGCAATAAAGATGAACGACATTTAAATGGTTTCTATAATAACTATGCACAATTTTGAAATTACCTCCTCAGTAGTTTCTTATTAATCTTCGGCCTTATTGCAACTGATAAACAAATTGGGATAGAGTCTAAAAGTTGGAAGTTCTCTACAGATAGAATAATGAATATAGTATTGCACTCGCCTATATAATTTCAAGATTACTTAGATTTCTTTCTAACAAATTGCGCTACATTATCGAATCCAAGCCAACATGAGGCTATTAACTATCCCATATATGATTATGAAGTATCTGAAACCCAATAAAATGTGTATGATAAAATGATAATTACCAATCGTTGCCATTTACTATTCTTGTGCAGTAATTTGTTCTCATCGTTCTCTCCACCTGCGAATTTTATCGGAATATAGCATCTGTTACCTTTGAATAGATATTAGAATTCGTGAGATACGAATCTTGTAGCAAGCTTCGCAACGGTTCTTACCGAAATCTAGGCTAAAGGCTTGACAAAACAGTAAAAAGAGGAAGACGTGACCACGCTCCGCCCTGGTAACAACGTCTTTCTCAGACCGAACTTTTCTACTGTTCTTTGTCGTATGGTAGGTTGGCTGCACGATATACAATCTGTCTCCATCTTTTCGACGGACAGTAATTTTAATACGAAGTTGACGCATAAGATTTGCTCTACTTCGTTACCTACATAATTCGATATAGTAATACTGTGGTTGATTACTTTTCGTGTGGTAAATGCGTTCTCAAGCTAAAACGTCGAAAAGCTATGGTAGGTTGTACTGAATTTTACGTATGCTGTTGCCGCTGTTGCTCTGAACAATTTGCTATCAATTTTTACTTTCTTAAAGCAATTTAATCATTTCAAATGTTATTAGCAAATGAGAAACATGTAGGATGTACCGAATACAAATTATTGAAATAATTTTTATCTAAATAAAACACTGTCTTAGTATTTTTAAATTAAAAAAATTCGATTTTTTTAGTTTACGCGGCTCAATGAGTGGTGGCTATAAACTCAACACCAATTTACAACCTTCTAGCGAAAACACAATAGATTTATCCTCATACCGATTACCTAGTTTATATATTGGTGGCTCGCCTTTTTGCAGTCGTGAGTGCTTGAATGTTTAATTATTTTAGAATTTTATAAAAAAAAAAACCATACATCCTTTTACATACACAAATGATGTCGCACATGTCATTGGCACGACTCAAAAGAGTGACCCCTGGTATCTTTCGACCAGAGATTGGGCCGTCCAACGCATCAGGTCCACAAGAAAGAACAGTAAATATGAAATATTTTCTTGACAGAAACTAATGGCTTAGTATGGTAAGCAAAAAGCTCACCTAAGACTATCGCATTGCTGCGAGCTTCGAGTGTCCACATGCATCCAAGATATTTAATGTACACATTTACCACAACATGTTTTACAATACAGAAATTCATCATATAACATGTTTCTACCTGATATACACGTGTAGCGATTATTATCATATTTAAAAAATATGTTACATAAGCTTATTAAAAACAACATCTAAAAAAAAAGATAATATATACATAGTTGTTTGCATACATCGAGCAGAAGTAATTAACATATCAGATAAGGTGAAGACATTTTTTTGCATTTTTTCGGTAGACTTATTCTCAGCTTGCTTCGTTAACAAATGATTTTTCATCATTTATGCTGAACAGTGAATTTCTAATTTTGTGCTTGCTTCGAGCAAAGCTATAGTAAGTGTCCTAATTTTCATACTCATTCCGCAATTGTAATAATAATAATTATTATTATGAACATCTACTCTGCATTTAGGTAGGTGTTTTAGTTAATTTGTCTAAAATAATACGCCACCTATTTTTAGAAAGCACCTAAGGTAATAATTTTTTTGTTTACAGTTAGCTCTTAGGTATATAGCCTATGTACCTTATCATGCATCCATTCATAGGACCGCACTCTGATCAAATCATGATGCAGTGGTCCAATTAGTTTATGCTTATTCTACGAAAACATCGTAACACATAAAATATTTTTTGCTGCCGACGCCTGCAATTTTATATTCTTATTTTTTTGTAACGTCGTACTCAAGCAATCATCATTCTTACATTCATCATTGGCGGTGCTTTTCAGTGACTTTTTTCTTTTTTTTTTGTATTTTGGCGCTATTGCTCGAGACCGCCCGCCCGCCCGCCAAATGTTCAATCTTGCTAGGCTCATGAGCATGCAAGCGCGTCATCATCGTCATAAACAAACCGGTCAGCGTGAGAGCCGGCTTGGCGCGTTTTCGATCGTTTATGAGTAAATCTGGTCGAATTTTGCGCTCCCTGTGTACTCTGTGGAGGTTTAAGTGATACCGAGGCGATTGACAGCACCGTCGTACAGTGTCAACGTCGATTTGGCGATCCCTCGTCCTGCTTACAGTCGGTCCGCCAAGCTTCTGTGCTAGCGAAGTGTATTTAAGGCATCCGACGACGACGACGACGACGGCGACGGCGACGACGACGACGGCGACGACGACGACGACGACTACTACCACCACCACAACAACTAAAGGCAACAGCAGCTATACCGCGACGATACGTGTGCAAAGCCCAAGTGCTGTGTGACTGGTGCGTTCCTTATCGTGCTACTTCTCCTAGTGTGCGTGTGTTGTGTGGGTCGCGTACGTAGTTGGGTTTCAGTGGTGCTCGAACCGCGATCGCAGCGTCGTTATTAGGCAACGTCGACAAACAATGACCAAGGAGACCGCGTCACTGGCCCTATGCGAGTCCTGCCACAGTGCAGCGACCGAAACCAGCGCTGATGACGCCTGCGAGGTTTGCGAACTGCGGGCCAAGGCCGCCACTCAGCAGGCTCGTATCGAGGAGCTCGAAACCCAGCTATCGGAGAAAATTGGTGGAAAGGCAAGCATTGAGCGCGAAGGTGATGCGCGCCCACATGTCATGATCATTGGTGACAGCCAGCTCGTTAAAATGCGTCGCCCCCCGCACTCGATGGCCGATCATCTTGGCACCCGAACCCCGCGTATGCTGCCGCGCTGGCAGGCTGGTCAAGGCCTGGATGGTATGCTAAGCTATTTGATGACCGGTCTGGAAGGCGATAAGGCTGAGGGCCGCAAATTCCATGTACTGTGGTTTGGCGGACTCCATGACATCACTCTCGAAGAGTACGAACGGTCGAACTATCTGATTAAACTGCAGGAAGCACTGCAAAAAGTGAAAGAACAGCCCCGCGTTCTCAGTGTCAGTTGGGCCACTTTACCCGAATCGGCACAGAATGCAGAGGTTCGCTACATCAATGAGGCTCTTGTTGCGTGGGCTGCCGAGAATGATTGGCTGCAAGTTCTCGATCTGCGCTACATCTCACGCCGTGACGGAACCATGGAAATTTCGGAGACGATGTGGAACCCAAAAGGAAGCCAGCTAGTGTGCGAATCGCTTAAAAAGTTCCTTATTAAAAAACTCGATTATAGCGACGATGAGCTCAAAGCACTCGAGGCATCTGCCAAACGTAATAAAGAGATTCGTGAAAGCAAGGAGAAGCGTAAGCAGAACAAACGAGGCGGTCAAACAAAGACCAATGGCCAGCCTGTCGGACAGCAACAACAATCTCAGCAACAGCAGCAGCAGAGTGGCGCCAAATCCTCTGCGCCAGCGACGAAGAAAGCCGCACAGAACAATGCCCAGTCCGCGAACAAAAAGTATCCGCCGGTTCAAATCAAAACCAAGGTTGGAGGCACTAAAAATGGTCCGGCTCAAAAACAACAAAAAGTTGGGGGCAAGCCACAGCGCGGACAGCAGAAGTCCGCAGTTAACGCAGCAGCATACAATACCGGCAACAAGCGGGCCTTCCCCAACAGCAACGCTCCGGCATGGGCTGGATCAGCAATCGCTCAGAAGCGCGCCAATGGGCAGCAGTCGAAAAGAGCTCGCATGGATAACGGCGTCTACGGACAGGCAGCCCAGGGTTATGGCCAGACATCTCAGGGTTACAGTCAAGCGTCGCAAGGTTATGCGTCCGGCTACAGTCAGAGCCAGCCGTTGTCACAAGGACAGTCTTATTCGCAGAATGCTTACGGTGGAAAATACAGCAATACCAGTAATGGTGGTAACTACGCTTACGGGAACACTAATGATGCATACAACTCAACTTACTACTAATTTTTTTTCTCTTTACACAACAACAAGAGTAACGACACCACCGCTAAAACAACAATACCCTTTGTACTCATGTACTGACGACGCGTAAGAATTGGCGACATCATTGCAAACATACTGATACAAAAGCATATTGATGGTTCATTAGACTACCCTCCTTCGATCCCTAGCACCTTTTGCATTATCTATCGTATTCGGTGCGTTGTACGTTGTAAAATGACAGATGTTGCTGATCCCGTTCTGCCTCCGTTATGGACTTCTCATACGCTGCGTGTGGTCGCGACCACAGACACGTAGTTACGGCTATCTGTTACTGTCGGCCATAATCGACAGGCCACTTAGTGGCGTCTAGGCAGGCAATCATGATATGCTGTAACTAGTACTACCGAACCGTCGAGGAGCGATAATGCACTCACTAAATGAATGATATGGTGTATTTATGGCTATTGGTAAGGTGGTGCGAGAGAAAAAAAAACGAAACCAAAACTATTAGGGAAGATGCAACTGAGTTGCCGACGGAATAAGGCATAGGTAGGTAGTTAACCATGTAGTAGACTTGTGTGTAGATTTTTCCCGCGCACAAATGACGCGCGGGATTTTTGAAATAGAAGAAAAAGATGACGATAACAACACAAAGATAACGGGACGTATGGTAAAAAAAGAAAGCACCCTACGAAACCGAGCGGTGGGGAAAGCGGACCTCGAAGCATGAAGTGGTGAAAACTGGGGCTAGGTCACCCTGTACACGTTCATCCACCATTTGTAAACGGGAACACGAGCATTCAAGCAGACAAACCGACAAAAATGAAGAAAATACTAACTACAACAGACTCATTAACACCCTCAGCTTGTACGAAGGACTGAACATCTCATTTACGTACTGCTATTATTGCTGTCACAATTATTACTGATAATATTTTACATCATACATTTATTACAATGCATCATAACAGTGCTACTACCATTGGTGTTCCTACGATCATCATTATTCTTGTGCTTATTGTATTGAAGCTTATAACGAAACCAGGAAAAGTATAGCATCGCATTGATCGATACATACGGTAATAACAGTTGTATAACAATAACAAGGACACCATATTGATGTGGATGGACACTGCTGAACTAGTTCGAAGCAAAGCACTCTGTGAGCTGCGGCTTAATCTCTTCTTGGTTGCAAGGCACAGTAAAAAACGAACGCCATATATATATATATATATATATACAGTACACAACACCATAGGAACAGTTTACGGCCGGAAATTAAATAACTCTACGTTGCTTTTGGAAAAAAAGAGCAAATCGGGGTGGCTGACTGGGATATTCCCAAATCCCACTCACATCATCCGATTCATACGCGGGAAGGCCGCAGACGGACAAGGGATGCAGCACGCTCGATGATGATTTTTTGCTTAATTTAATAAAGCTAACTAATGATATTTTTGTCATTATATGTATTGCCAGGAATGGCATCATTACACTATAATGAGCAAACAGAAAAGGAGAAAGTGTACTGTAACCGCATAACGTACTTTTTACACATGCTTTATTTTTCTTTATTCATTTATTTCTTAAACATATCCATTTACTTCACTAAATCTCCAATCAACGATGATAATTAAGAACAATGTATGGGCATGTACCGCTTCCACTTGCCGCTGCCAACCCTTCCGGAATCTAAGGAGATCTACATAGTGTCTGATATTATATATGAAAAAATATTACGATAGCTATGATAATAATAATAATAATAATAATAATAACAGTAATTAACATAGACGAGACACACAAACATTGCATATATGAAATACTTCAACAACCAATATATGTCCTACTACAACTATTACTAGTGGAATATTTAATCGCATGTACTTGCCATTTTGGGTTGCTCCACAGCTCCAATAGCTGTAACTAATGAAGCCAAAAGTTGCCAGGTAGTCGCAATGACGTAGATAACTTCAAAGGCTATTGGAGTATACTTATACTACAACAACAAGAAAATTACACATCTTTCAACAATTTCGAAGCGATCACCCACTTAGCTAACAGGAATAGAAACTAAACAACATAGAATAGTAAATAATCAATTAAGTAGATCTCTAGTGAAGAACTTGCTATCTGCTTTGTACACGTTAGCTGGGAATCCTAGGATGTTTACACCCTCAGATGTAACGGCAATATGTCAAATTATATTTGAGTACAGAGCTAATTTCATATGAGGTCCACGGTTGAACTGATCTAAGAACGGCGTGATGAACAAAACATTAAAGAGAAACGACTGGAGAGTGAGTAACCTTTTGGCACTACAGCGTTGTACAGTATGTAAAAATAAGTAAAACAAATGCTATTATACAAATATGGCGCGATGATGACGAACGAATAAAAATCTGAGTCACATAACCAGCATATAAATGATGAACCAGCATGATGAGAAATACTGATGATGATAAAGCAAATTGCGACGGGAACGACAATAAGAACATCATCAATAATAATGATGAAAATTAATGACGAACGCTGTTCCCTCATAAGTATTGATAAAATAAATAAACAACAACAAAAAAAAATTAGCTATGACTTTTCTTTCATTCTAATAAGAACTGTTTAATTTTCAATGTTTTATATCTCTGATTCTCTCCGATGACGTGTGTACAGCAACATGTTTCACCCAAAAAATAAGATGTTTTAATGACAAGGATACTGGCCTTATGTCGGAAAATGTCAGCTTTATTACTGTTATAATTGTTTTTATCAGTATTATTTTTATGCGATTGGTGGTCGATCATGTGATCAATCAGCATAAACACTTTATAATGTAAAAAGCTCATACGATTATCGCTACTGTGTTACGCTACGTAGCTTTTCCTAATTCTGTTAAAAACAATATATTTTTTACTAAATAATTGCTTTTTATTAGGATATTTTTTTAATTTCAATTTTTTTTAGGATAAAAATGACCATAATGTTTAAATTAAGCGGCAACGATTGCAATTGCCAAAGTCCCGGTACATACATACAATCTGAATAACAACGCCGATAGACATAAAAAATCATTTATAGTGTATCATTAAAATTTTATAATAGTTATCTCATTCACTTGAACATTGTTACATTGCAAGTATACGTTGTACTACTATTATAGTTTCAATTCTTAACAGCAAAGTGGTGCCTTTTTAGTACCTTCGGAACGGTAAGAACGCACATTACAAAGTAAGCCTATGCCAACTAGAACTAGGGTAGAGAAGTCTGTAACATCCTATTAAGAATTAAAAAATTATTTTCAGCTTTCGTATTGATGAAAAAGAATAGGTCTGTTCTATGCACTATAAGCCGCGGATTTCGTGATCGCCACGAAGCAACGATTTGCAACAAGCAACGGTTCAGGGCAGCGTTCATCTTACTCTAAGTCACGTGCCTACTGGCCATATTTGGAACTCTGACAACAATAGTCTAATGCGTATTTGTTCATTCTCGTCACATACAGTTCTGTTATTATCGCAAAACAATCTGTAGATAAAAACGGTGGTCCTTAATGTTGGCTTTGGCAGGTTGCAATAACAATACGGAGGAAAGCAATATGGCTGCGCCTACAGCGGCTGAAATTCAAATCATGGCGGTATCTAGTCACGCTGCACTATAAATTTTCAGTAGAGCACTTATATTGCGGCAACCACTGATCTTGAAAACTTCTTTATGCTCTGATACGCTGTTATGGTTATTGGCGGATTTATGTATGTATTTTGACATTTACACTTTCAGGGTATTACTTTGCGACCTGCCCGATCTCAGCTGTAGTCGGGTCAAGAAAGATCATGACCTCATTGGTGGGCGCGATGAAATCTAGTGACCACTCGAACACAATATAGCGTTCGATTTATCACACGACATAACCTGAATATTTTTAAGTTTGTTTAATTGGAGCTTAAACATAGGGCAGCGTTATCTTGGCCTTCACTGATTCTTTAAGGTGAACGTGCCAACACAAACTATTCGTGTGACTATGTTGTGCGGGATAAAACTATACTAAAACGACTCGATGAGATAATTGTTATTTCAATGAATGATACGCAAAATGTATACCGAATGTTTGCTTTTTGTTGATAAATTTGAATATAAATTTGTCTGTAGTATATTTTCGAGGTAGATAATAGAAACGTTAACGTATATGTATAATCATGTTTTTTGTAAACTCTTCGACTGAAAAAATTGAAGAAATTTGGCATTAATTTTTCTTTTGAAATGCATATTTAATAATTAATTAACGATTAATAAAACTATATTGATATTATGTGTTGCCTTATATAAAAATTGAGTATATATTACTTTAACAGAATTATTAAAAAAAACTGTCGTATCTATACGTTATTTTTGAGGCATTCGATCCATCTTTGTTATTTTTGTTAAGGTGGTGTATATTGCTTATAAATTGATGATGTTTTTTTGTATTTATTTTATTTAATAATATCTGTCTAGTTTTGTCGTTGTTTTGTCTAAGTTTGATTTTTCTAACGATTGGAAGCTTCTAGGTTTTCTAAATCATTAGGAAACGATGATTCCTACATCAGATAGAAAAAATCTGGGTGTTATACAAGGGAAAATAACAGTCTCTAGTAGTATGGTTGTTGCGTCATAAATATTGCAGCATGTACATAATTAAGCACTAACATTTATAAAGCTAGTCGAGTTCATTGTGTTTCAATCAGTCTCTCATCATCTCATTTTGTACTTTGTTCACAGGACAATACAAATATAGTTCATAAATATTTTGGTTTGTAATTATAGCTTGGCGCTTCCACTGTTTACTCCTTAGAATATGCATACTGTTGCATAGTTTCTATTTAAATTGGATTTTTGTCATTGGTTTTATTACACGCCATTTCAGTACATATAATAGGTAATAATAAATGACTCCGGTGTATCTGGAAATTAAATAAGTAATTGGGCTAAAATGAACCTTGATATGTGTTAGAGAACCTATTCTTTATGTTCTACACACTTATCTGAGTGATTTGACAGCTATTAGACAGACCCATTCCTACCATTTGCGTTCCCATAAGTCATTTTTCTGTCTATAAATATTGATAATGATGAATAAATAAGTTTATAGTGAGTTATGCTTGCTCACCAGCTGCCGTTTTAGGAGATGGAAAGCCGCGTAATCATACCGATAGATCGCAAGGACGAGCGGGTTGAAGCCAACGTTAGATACTGCTTTGCCCAATTCAAGGAATAATTGAAGCATGGTGATGAAGTCTCGCCTTGCCTTAAAGCAACCATATTGCGTACTTTCGATTGCCGTGCTAACGGTATCTTGAGGAGTTCTAGATAACAAACTGCACTTATTATTTCATTGGCGAATATTTCATAGAAGCAGCTGCTTTTGGTGTCCCTTGCAAGTACCACCATCACGTTATGTATGAACCTACCCGACACTGCCATTGAACATTTCTCTCCACGCCGACGCCATTCTCACACCTGGTCCCTCTCCGGCTGGCAGTAGAAAGAGGCAAGTTTTTTTTTAGTGTTCCGCGGACTGCATATGGAATACACCGTATGTGTTTCCAACTAGCCTGGAATCAATTCACGAGGGGCCCATTTTTACCCAGTTTTCGCATTTTCAGTATTTGGGTTATGGTTCTGTAACATGGTGCATGTGCATTTTTTTTCCGACAGAGCTTTTGGACATGAAGCTTTTTTTTTTGGTGAAAAGTCTTTTAAATTGCCACAATGCGTCTTTTTTTTTTCGAAATTCAATATCTGGTCACTTGCACACGCTGACCTTTAGCACACCCATCGCCATTCCTAAAACGTTTGCATTACTCATGTACTGTGCTTTCGCTTAAAGCCTTTTTTCTTCTTTTTGTAACCTTTGATTTGCAGCGCAGTGGCCTTCGAAGTACAAAAGTTTTAGCACTACGTGTTGATTTTCAAAAGTATGAGTTTTTTTCATTCTGAATTAATGTTTCGGAATAAGCTCGACCAGTTTTCACTCATAACTTAATTGAAGCGAAATTCGTTTGCTATTGACGGGTGGATCGAACGTTATTTGATTTTAAAGTTTGTCGTATTCGCGTGTAACAGCTGAATATTTAAACTGTTCCACACCACTTGGAATACTACCAGTGTTTTACTTTCAGTGTTTATATATGTTATTATGTGAATATATATTATGTATCCTAATTAAGATATAACTTACTCTCTTTTATAATGACTTACATTGTGTGAATTTTACCTAGAGTAATTTAATTTTGTTACATAACAAACGGGTAAAAACGTGTTTTGAAAAAAAAAATCGTGATTTGGTGTTACCGAAAAGAGCTTTGGCTGAGCGAAGAAGCACGTCGCACATATTGCTGCCTTGCACCCGTCGTGGATCTGTGAACTCCTATATGGACTGACATTATTAGGGAGCACTAAGTCGTTTGAAGACTTTGTATAACAGCAATAATAATAATCATCATCGCGAAATTAGTCCTTATATTTATGGTCTCTAATACCTTTTGCTGCTTACATTCCTTGGTGTCTTCAGCTGCGACTGCTCCGGCTATTTTACATCTTACAATAGTAATTATACGTTTGAGGGCACTCCTGGAGGCGGGTTGGTTGGGCCATAGAGTACGAAGAGCTATTCGATAGCCCAGTCGCTTCTAAGAGCGCAATCATGCTAGTGACATTCACTTTGGCGTCATAGAAATCCTGGTATTCCTTTCCCGTTGCGGACGTCTTTCACGAGGACAAATGAGGCATAAGCAAATGAGAACCCTCTTTGGGGACCTCTCATTTAAGATTCAGTAGGAAAACATGAAGGATACGCCGTTACCGACACAACCAGGCCGAAATCAGTCCACGTCGCAGGTCATGTCCATTATATTGGGAACGTTGCCAACTAAAGCACAAATATCAATCTTTTCTTTGCAACCAGAATTCATAGTTATTATCGCTTGTTATTTATTGTATGCCTTGGTAGGACTGTTTTCTTAAATCAGATCCATGGTGGTATGTATTATCGTCTAATGAAAAACAAGTGGAACTAACATCTATGTACGTAAATATCAATTAAAGTGAATGTCGCTAGTACTTGTTACGCTTAAAAGCCGAAAAAAGTCTACTGCAGTAAACCACTCGGCCTTATTATGCTTTTCAGCCTTGTGTGTGTGCATCTTTTATGTGGTGTTATGTTCATGCCTGTTTTCACCGACAACTGAATTTTGTTATCAATTCTACATATATCTGAGTAAACTTCGTCCACTCTTTTCTAAACTGCGATCATACAACATCGGTGAAATGTTTTTATTTTTTTTTCGCTTTGACCAGTATCATAAAGGTCTGTCTAGCTCGATTCTCAAACGAACCAGTAAGTTCTGACTCGTACTATCAAACGCATGTTAGCTCAACTGTTTATCTCGGATGCGACTGATATCCAAATCTCGTTTACTTCGTTTCACTCTTTGAAATTGTTTTTCGTTTTCGTGCCGTTGAAATCCGTCAGTACGCTGATATGGATTCACTGCTGGAGCTTTTTCTACTATCGTTATATCTTCATACGAAGCAGCTATTTTTACTCGGCCGTCCGAACAAGATAGAAATAGTCAACACGAAAACTGCGGAAATGCTTTCAACACAATGCTAAATCTCTTTTTAACGACTGATTTGGACTATCGATTGAGTAGGAGGCACCCGTTCCCTTATCAAACGCTCGTATAAGTTTGAATTTTCAATCGCTGAGATGGGACAACAGTAGAAGGCATGAGGGAGGGCGAAAAAAACAGGATCAAACTCGAATGAAGCAGTAAAAAAAACTGTAACTGACATTACTATTGGTTCTACAAAAAAAAAAAACCTCTTTACTTTTAACTATGGTGTTTTTATTGATTGAATTTCTTTACGTGTTTGCATGTAGCACTTTTGCAGATGTGCGATGGGACCTGTGAATAGAGAATGGTTTGAGAAGTTGAGCTACTGTGCTCGGCAAATAGTGTCAGATGTGTTGTTTATAGAATATTTATGATGTCATTATCACTGGTAGTTATAATGTATTGTGATTTTTCTTAGAGAACGTATACAGGTGTGTACAAATCAATTGCTGATTTGTTCTCGTGTTTCATTTTTAGCTACTCGGTATATAAAAGTAAGTGTTTTGTGAAGCACCGTTTTAAAATAAGCAAAGATTCGCAGAGAAAAAGATAGATTTATATCATTTCAAAAAAATTGCACTTGCGACGCATACTTATTGTTATGAGCATTTTAGAGTTCTGTGTTTATAACTGTTCGTAAGTGTTACATTAATTTGTAATTTTGGAGGATATAGTCTCAATAACGTTATGAATAAAAATCCAATAAGGACATTCGTTTAGGGAACTGTGTATGCGCTGACATAGTATGTGTACCTCTCGACTTGTCGAGGAGTTTTTCATAAATGTACAACGTATGTTTTTATTACATAATGGGGATCTACCGTATATTGAACAAATTTATAATAATGGTGAGCCACAGCTAGTGGGAAGTGAGCAACTTGTTTGTATAGGTAGAAAGGTCAAAGTGTACAAAGCAGCATTCAGGCACTTCACGATTACCTGGCCGAATTTATTCCAACTTAAACAGTATGCTGCAAAATTAGCAGTGCTAGAAACTGTTCAGTCCGTCAAGACATTGCCAAAAAATAAAAGCGGAATCCTCAGTGAAACGGACTTTCGATGCCTCAAGTCTTTGTAGTATCTGATCTTCAGGCAAATATTTTCCTTTTGAGGAACAACGCTGACAATCATTTAGATGAATTACCCATCCGTCCATTTATTCAGTCACCATCTGAGACGTTCACCGACACTTTTCCCTCGAATATACAAATGGATATACACTACACAACACTCCGCGCATTGCAATTAATACCTGTGTCTACCTAAACAAACTGCTCGTTGCTGGCGCTAATTAAGCAGAGGCCCACTCTTTTCATCTGGTCCATAATTCACTGATTAATCGCTTCTGCGCCCTACCCAACGGGTCGTCTCCGTGTTCCACCTATCCTCGATCCCCCCCTCGCAACCGCGCCTACTCGGCGGGTTCAGCCCGGGCTGACTATCCCTCATGATGACGAGGTTTGGGCAAAATTGGGTATTTCCCTTTTTCTCTTTAGGCTGCTGAGGTTAAGCTTACTCTACCTACGAGCCGCTTGTCGGCTGCCGGCCGAGACTTGTCTGGACTTAGCGGCTAAGCGATGCCACCTTGCACTAGCTCGCTGGTGGGGCGGGGCAATTATGGCCGAAATCTCAACTTCCTCTGGGCTTCCTTCCTCTTCTCTCATTCCGCCAACCTTCTCTCATTCCTAATCAGTTATTATTATTAGTGTCGAACTTAGTAAAGCAATTAGCCCGTCCAAGAAGCCAAGACCACCGATTCTACGAATAAGGGCCGCCACTAAACGATTGCAGCGCCACTTGTGCCACGATCATACAGCGATGCTGGCCGTCGGTCCGCAGTATGCAAGCATAGGAGCCTTTACGACGCGCAGAAGCGAGGTTAAATTTCTGCCATATAAATGAATGAAAAAATGAATAAACATAAGCGCACGTGCGTTGCGTGCCTGGGCTAGTACGAATCGTCAGCGGCGGCTGGCGCTATAGCAATCGGTCCCTATTTGTTTGCAGAAGTCGGGCGGTAGTGCGGTACAGTGCGTAAATGCTCTGTCAGGTCAGAAGAAGGTGGCCACGACGTAACCCATTTCTGGGTCTGACGCGAGTGGAGACGACGGCGATGTTTGTGGTGTTGCTATGCTGGAAAAATTGACTGGACTTGAAATAAACATCCCGTTTGAAAGAAGAGGCCAATATAGGAGGAAAACGAAAGGAAGGATGCAGGAGTCGAGCGACGGCCAAATTAATGAACGAATTTTTCACATGAACTTATCTGGCCGCCGTTCGCCTTCACCAGTAACGAAACTGCCGCGCTAGGAACTCGCCATCGCGGAGTAGCTTGGTTCAATAGCATTGTCCGCAGAGCTTTATCCATGTTCTTAGCTACTATGCAAAAGGACGAACAATCTACTCTAAGTAGACCTCGGCCGTCCGAGGAAGAGTGTTGGAGGAGCGTGTCGGTTGTTGACAATGCTCATCAGGTTACTGTTGCCAGTCAGATGCCATGAGAAATGCATTTTATATCTTGTTTATTTCAGTTTTCCCTTTCGTTCTCTCAATCAAGTTCCGCCAACCCATTTATGTATAGAACGATGATAGCCACGCGAATTCATGACGTGGTAGCTTGGAAAAAAGCAAGCTTGAAGACGAGTTTTTTGACCTGCTTATAACTGGTAGCTGTTTGGGTCGTTAAGTACAAATACAATGGTACTTCTTAAGTTAATTAAAAAATATATAAATATAATAATGTAGTAAATAGTAAATATAATAACTGATGAATTTCAAATAGTGTTACTGGAAAAGAAAAGTTGGCTTGAAAAGGTTTCATTTTTTAAAGCTACCTACTAACTACAAAAAGTCTAGACGACACGTCATAACGAATTAGAAAAATGTTTGTGACAACTCGATTTACCTCCACTGACGGAAATACCTTGGAATATCTTCTTATACTGACAGCATGTATATTGCATGTTTTGTTAGCAGAATACATGCACAACCTGATACCCTAGTTCGTCTCTCAGCGACATACCCAGGAAAACTTGAGAATACCCAGTCAGTGAAAAACATTATCCCTGCCTTATTTAAGATATCCATGATAACATTTTTATTTGGGAAGAGAAAAAAGTAATTCGTTGAAAGATATATTGCAGGCCACTTGTGAGCCCATTTCATGAGTTGTAATCTAGAAGACAAGACAGTATGGCCTTGTAAAAACAAAATTCATTGCGACCCAATTCATAACCATGGTGCACGGTCAGGGACCAAGTAAAATCAGAAATAACCATTTAAATGCGAATATTTTAATTATTTAGGTCCCTTTGGCAGAATCAGCTGCATCCTTAACCATAAAACGTAAGAATGATGAGCTAATGGTAAAACTAAAGCTTGAATTGAAGTCAATTTTAAAAGGAAGATCCAATCTAATCTAATTTTAATAGCCTGCACTTTTTAATAGCCTTCTTGATAGCGCAGTGGGTCAAGTGTTTGCATGATAAATGTAGAGAAATAGTTTAGGTTCGAATACGGGTATAGAATTGCATCGTTTTCCCGTGAAGTAATTAATATCCAACGACCAGACGTAAGGCACGAAAGACAACCGTTTGCGCGGTTGAAGTTCTTCATGCACTTAGCCCATATTTCACGAAATTTTCGTTCTGGATTTGCGGGAAGTCGTTCCAGGACATAGACTGCTTGTAACTGGTTGCTCTCTAAATTGCTTGAAGATTCGTACATCAGTTTCAAATAAACGGGACGTGTATATATACATACATATACACGTTGTAAACAGCATAAATAATATACAATAAAAGCAACATGCAGGTCTGTGTGTCGTCGTGTACTACGACGAAAGCATATACACACTGGAAAGAAATGTAGTGCTTATCGTTTAATCGTTTCACTATGTCGGTGTCCTACTAACGCTAAGATTGGCTTTTTTAGTCGCACGATTGGAAATGCTCGGTCTATCTCTAGAATACGTAACACTGTCAGGAGATTTATTGTGAAGTGCTTAGATATTGACGTTGCGCTATTATTATAGAGTTTTTTTTCCCAGCTTCCATACTGTTTTTAGGTGTTGTCGTCTTCCTTACATAGAGATATTTGCCCCTTCACGAAAGAATAAACAAATTTGACAAACGACTGGTACATAGATGTAACAGTTCTCGCGATAGCACCTTTCCTGTAACTATTTAAGCTCCGCACAAACATATAATACCAATAAGCGGTCCGAGCAGATCGAATTTATTATTTATTTTCATGGAGATCGTTCTCGTGGAGGTTCTTTTAACTAACTGTGTTATATGCACCACAGATAATTCCCTTGAACAAGGGTGTTTTTGACTTAATTATCATCAGTATTAGACTACAACGGGCTCTGCAAAAGCAGCTGAAAAAAGATACTCGAGACTCTATAGACCCCTGTTACAATTTTCAAGGTCATACCTCCTTGAAAGTTGATAGAATCTATTAAGCGAAACAAAGTTATATAGCACTACAGCTGCGAGCTGGTTAGACATTCTCTGCTGTTTGATAAATAATGCATAGATCTGGGCAGTATGACGCTATGTTGACGCTTCCTTGCTAATCTTGTACAATGTTATGAGTTCCATAATTTATCCACGCTGTTGTGCGGCAGATTATTTGAACTAGCTATGAAATCTTTCTCAGGCGAGCCACTTACTCACCTTCGATTTTTAATGGCATAGGTTACTCCTTAAAGAATATTTCATTCATTTTTTTTCAAAATTTGTTCATGTCACGCGCAGTGCTCATACGTGACGATTGTAGACAAGTTTGAGTGTAGCGCAATAGAGATTACAATGGTACCTTTATTACTATCGCTGTGCTTTTTAGTAGGTATAATCTGCGAAACAGATAAAAACAACTTATTATATAATAACAATAGGTATATTATAATAATACAATAGGTAATGATAAATGAAAAGCTGGTTAAGTGAAATTCGGACATCATTTGCCTTTTCATTTCTCTTGCGTTCTTTGTCGTAGAGGTCAAGCAGTATTAACGACTCATTCTTAATTTCATCCATTAGTAGTTCTTCACGGCTTAAAAAAGAAAAGAATATATCTATTAATTTCGCAATTAGACGACCTATAAATTCTTGCTTACGGCTTTCCGTGTCTTCCTTATGTGTGATCCCAAACGGGACATAGCCACGCACCTGATTTCGCCCGCTGCTATCCGCAGACAATCGCCAATGTATTTCGTTTGCTAAAACCTTCCTTTGCGCCTCAACCCACAGCGTGGTCCGCCGCTTTTCTCTGCGTTTTCCCCAATGTTTACATACCTAGTGCCCCCCGCCCTTCGGAGGCCTTTCTTGCTTTTCACTTCCTTCTACGCACCCCTGCTCTGTGCCACCTTGCAAAGTAAATTAGCGTTGCACACTTGAAAAATAAAGAAAGAATGTAGCAGCAGTACCGGAACAGAGAAGCAGGCACCAACTACCCGGTTCCTAATTTTGTCTAACACCGTTGCTCTCTTGGTGGGCTTGCTGCTAGCCCGCAGTCTGGCTAGTTCCTTCGGTTCTCTCTGAGCTTTGCCATTGAAAGCCGCTGTGTTGGGCAGGAAGCCGAAGCCTCTTTTGCATTTTGGGCAAGCGTCAGGCCAAAGGCTAAAATGGAGTAAGCAAGAAAGAAAGATAGCAGTTCAAATAGAGTGGACGCGCAATTCGAACCAAGGAATGGGTTTGGAACAGGGATGTGAGTGCGAGGGAATACGGGCGTAGCGATGGCAAAGAAAATGAAAGCTGAATAGCGTTGCAGCACGAAAGAGAAGTAACAGGCGTAGATAGAAACGAGTGAAAGTTGAGTTTAGGGCAAGCTAGAGCTAGGGGACAGGGGCAAGTTAGTATCGGCACTTGCGTTTAGCGGTGGCGGTCGCCGCGGCCGATCGTTACGTCTCGAGCCTGGTGGAATAAGGCGTGCCGTCGAATTGCCAGGGGAGATTACGAGATTGCTGTGCACACTATAGAGTGTATACGTTTTATTCTTGAAGTTCCATCTTGGGTGTTCCGTGGAAGATAGAAAACAAACAACTCACTTAACAGGCGGATATTTGCAGAACATCGGGCGAGTTCACTATGCATACAGGATGAACCTGGCAAAGGAAGAATAAGTGTTATATTGTATTAAATGCCCATGAACAGTGAAGTGGGACAGCCTATTTAATGTGTAATGTAATATAAATAATGTGTGCGCATCGAACTAGATGAATTACATCGACATAAAACTGGTGATAATACAAATTTGTTGGATGCACGAAAGCGCTGCGATACAGAGCACTGCCAATTGCAATAGGATAAAGGACGTTCGTATTTTCATGAGAAACGTGTAAAGAAAACTGGTATCTAGATATGATATAAGTCTAATTCGAACTTAAATTAAAAAAAAAAAAATAGGTTTACTGAAGAAAGTTGTATAAACAAATTTCTTCAGTAAACCTTCATATTTTCAGAAAATTTCCCTAGCTCAACGTGTTGCTACAACCTCTCTCATAAAGCCATGGCTATGACGATTGCGAACATATCTTTCATTAGGTTTCATTCATATTATCGATTTTTTTTCATACTTAAACTATCTGAATATTGATTGCTATGAATCAGCCTGGTCAAATGCATTAACTTGTTTTGAGCTATGGAATCCATAAAAGGAATATGTCTATCGAGCTGTTACCTAAATAAGTGCTTACGACAACAGGGACCTACAATCGAAGTTGCGCCACATACAGACATAAACGCGACGTAGCAGTTCATGCTTGCGTGACGAAACAAACGAAGACATATTGGAAAAGGTATTTTCTGACGACGGACTAATGAGTAAATAAACGTATATTCTTTTCATGATTAAAAGAAAGATTTTCTATCGAATACATTGAAAAATACGTATATGATTGTTTATTTTTGCCTATAATATAATAGCATGTGTTCTTTTATCTGACATCAGAATTTTCCTCGGATATTTCGAGCACTATTTTGCTAACATTTGAGACATGAATTCCCATAAGCATTTCCTATCGATAATTAACAATCTATTTGCAAAATGTCGGATTTTTCAAAACAAGGTACTACGAGGCCAGGTCGCAGTCCATTACGGACATATGAGGCTTCGTGCACATGCGGAACGTAGTTCGCTTCCACATGTTCAACGCTGGTGATTCGGGTAGGCTATAGGAATAAGTGCATGTTGGCGCTCGGTTCACCTGTGACACAGTAGAAATGCCGTCTGCTGGACGTGTACGTCATCTTTGTTTTGGTGCAATTTCTTTGCGTCGTCGGACAAAACCACCATGTGGTCGGCGATAGACCGGGTGTTATTGTTCGAAGAGAAGTTAACTTGAGGTGTTCGTCTGGACTAGGCGGACTCCAGCGAATCTTCAACGGTGGCCGCCACGAATAGACAGGAACAAAATCAAAGTGCCGGAAGTAAAAAAAAGCAATAGATTATTCGGTTTAGGCAAATCCCAAGGAGAAAATTAGCTAATTATTCACGTATATAAAAAGCAGAAGTGCTAATAAGTCAAGCCGTGTTTGTCACCAGGATCTTTACCATGACGGAAGACGTTACGTGGCTGTTCGGTCCGGAGCGAGCAGGCACGTTGAATAGCAGTGGATCACGGTGTTCTGACGTTTGGGAGGTACCAGCATCCGACCGTTGTACATTCGCACTTACGGTTGCTGATTGTCGTAGCGGGGAAGCTCTTCTCGACTACGTCGAACTACTTTACTGTCGTTGGCAAGCTTTGCCTGTGCCTCCACTCTTACCATTGATCGGTCTATTCTTGTTGTGTGGTGGATTAGTGTGCGCTTTGGCTGGTGGTTTCGTCTCACCCGCATTGGTCTTGCTCAAAAATCGATTTCAACTCGACGAAGCCAAGGCAGGTGCTACACTCCTGACCCTTGGAAATGGTATACCGGATATTATGGGTGCAATGGCAGCTGTCAATATGGGACACGAGGGCCTTGTTGTTGGCGAGGTCCTAGGCGGGACTTTGTTCGTTGTTGGCGTTATCATAGGAACTCTATACACGGTTGGTGGGCGTGCACCACTTGGTCGCGGATTCGGTGGATTGCTATTCTTCTTCGCCCTAGCCGTTCTTTACGTTGGCCATATTTACGTGACGGGTTCCGTGACCGGGACGCACATCGCCATTGGCGCGACCATCTATGTTGCATACTATGCGTATATCTTCAGTATTCCGTCAAAAAAAGAATCACTGGCGTTAATATTGAGTAACTCGGTCAACGTAAGTTTTTTGCTTTATAGAATCTATACGGTTAAGCGGGTCACATATTAAATAATCGATGATTCTATTTTAAAAAACAGTTACTCTTTGAGCTATATTGCTTATTATATAAAAAATGGGATGTGTACGTTAAAAAATCTTAAATTAATCTTGGAATCTTACGAATACTTTGCGAGGAACAAGAACGTGAAGAGCTACTTGAAGAAATATGTGTATGTGTAAAGTGTATTTGTAACCCGTTGTAGATTTCACATATACGGAGTGAAACAAGAGTATGCAAACAGTTGAAAAAATTTTCCTATATGTATATATATTTCACACAAGTTGTGTTACGCACATCTGTGAACGTAAAAGCCGACAAGCTTTGGCGGGTTTCTTGTCGTAATGGGCATCCATTTGCCCACCAGTCTTGGTATTGGAAAAAGCCTGTTTTTTTCTAGAATAGAAATAGAGGGCAGCGAGCTCAATATGGTGGAATATGACGCTCCGTTTTCGCAGTTTGAACAAAAATAAACTGTTATTATTATTGAATTATTTTCCTTTTTCTTTTTTGATGATTTATTTGAATGAATGGAAAACAAAACTGTCTTTTTGCCCCTAGTCGACGATTTAAGGTAGTTCAACTTCACATGTGGCTTCTGAGAGATGCAAAGAAGATTTGGTTCGGACAGACCGGAAAAGCTTCAATAAAGCTTAGACATGGAGAGCTCAAAAATTCATCAAAAAAAAACTTAAAAATCAATTTTTTTATACACCTGGTTTTTGGGACAGAAATTAACGGCCGTTTTGAATTGGATCATCTGAGTACCTTTAATGCTTAGTGTTTTGGAGACTTTTGGCGCCTTTTAGACTTTTTTTTACCGCTCTGAGCCCTTGCATTTTTTACTTGAATTTTTGGTCTGCCAGCCTACAATGTCGTTCCGTTGGATTTATTTGTACGCAACGAAATTGCCCGGCACTTTAACGGTACGAATATCGCTTGTCGCTCGTCAACTTTTAAATATGTATTTGTGGATGGAATTTCCGTGAATAATTAATTATAACCGTCAGGATTGACATTTGTTGTACATGTAAAAATGTCATTAAAATATCTATGTTTACATAGAGACGGAGCATAAGTAAAAATTCCAATTTAGGTTATTATTATAAATATGTATATAATCTGTCATCCATCTTGTTCGATTTTTCATTTCACCACGCATTAATGGCTGATTTCTCTTTTTAATAATGTGCGAATTTGTGTTGGCCGGTGACAGCTATTGTCCTAAATTAGACGCGACAGCAGTCATCAGGTTACGCCCTAGTACCATATAATAGCTTATACCGTTGGTCGCGTATAACGAATGAGGAGGCGTGAACAGAGTAGGATGCTTGTATCGTACTTCGTCAGGCCTATGGCCTCGCAGATAGATAACTAGCGCAGCACTTTTGGATGGACATACGACAACTTTCAGCTGCCATCATTGGGAATTATGGCTGAGGAATTATGTGGGGGACCATTTATGTTTCTTCATTATACGTTAAAATGATAGCTGTCTTGGCTCGTGCACTATACTATATGACGTTCCACTCTATTATCAGTGCTATATGCATAGATTATGCAGAAAATTATCAAATACAACCCGTGCGGTAATAAATTAAGGTAAGCTAGTATAATGTATTATTGGCAAGACAAGAACGAGCATACAAGCACATATACATACACAGACATCCACGGTTCGTCTGGACCATATATATGCATTTTCATCTGTGCATGTTGTAACGTCTTACTTTGTTCCAGGTAAACGAGAAGACTCCTTTTTTGGCAACGAACAATGTAAGTAGAGAGATTTATTATAGACTATATATATATGGAGTGAGGCAATCGAATTCAGATAAACTTTATTGGGTTGTTTGTTTTAACACTCAACTACAGGTTTTGGCACCAGAGAACTGTTAGTTCTCTCTAGAACAAAATAAGACAGACTCAGTATGACGGAAAGCAGCGTGTCATCTTCCTAATTTAAGCAAATATCAGCCATTAAGCGATCTTTCCACGCGAGATAAAGCTTAATCAAAAATAAAAGCTTCTTTTTTTTGCTAGAAAATCAACATTCTACATTATGACCAGTTTTTACACGCTCTTTCAAAGATCCTGGCATGATTTGCATGAAGCAAATCTAAGATCCTCAATAAAGTTAAGATTTCAAAGATTCCAAAACTTATTAAAATGGCTTAAAAAGCCATTGTTGGTAAACAGATCTTTTATACAAAAATTAACGGACTATAAGCTGCTCATTAAATAATCCAGGCAAGTTCCAACGAATAGCTTTTTTTTTTAAGATGTTCTGCTTCTTTCTTGCATGTTTTGGACTTCTTGAGCCCTTCTTGCATTTTGGCGGCTTTTAGGCTGCTACCAACTGAAACTCTAATTCTGTTCGAACGTTTTGCACGATACTTCGACGAATGTACGTCTACCAATATTGTTCGATGCACGGTTGTACGCATTAGTGAGAAGGGGGAAAAAATGAAATGGGACTATGAGATAAAATTAAGGTGACAAGATTTGCTTTCCTTAGTTCGCTCTGAACAATACTCTTGAGCTCCGATTCAATCTTATATTCCTTTGCCTTGGCGCAACTTAGGTGACGCATGTAGGTAGCCAGGATTTAGGACTGGCTCGCTCTGCTAAGTCTGAGGTCCTTAAAACAAAAAATGTGAGCTTTAACATCAATTCCCATATAAGGAAAATATTCCTATATTATGAATACAACCCTAACGATTCGTTTGTTAAACGTTGCTAAATAATTTGACGTATATCTCAATGTAAAATATAAGCCATGTTTGCAGAGAACGGACGCGGCCCTTAAATTATATCATGTATATGTGTTATTTGAGACGAAAAAAATTTCTTTAAACCATATCGCCGATATTGTGTGTGACATGCGGCAAACTTCATCTCATTTACATGTTGCATCGTCTCTTAATTCTATACATTTACTTGCTAAAGACAACTCAGCGAGTCGTTGTTAATGAAATCTACTCAATATCAGATATACAGTTATTACATCATATGTATTGCAGGTACTTTACATTCCTATCGACTGCTGCAAACATGAGAAACAAGCTAAACCAAAACGAAGTTTATTCTGTTCGTTCTGGATTACCATGTTCGCCTGTCTGGGAGCAACTTTTGAGGCGTTAGCGTACTGTTTCCAGCTGCCATTCAGCGTTCTCGTGCCTACCGTACCTGAGATGGAATACGACTTAGCAGTCAGTCTAATAAGTCTTACCTCTTCTGATTCGACTGCATCTTCGACGTCGTCTTCGTTCGACAGTTCCTCCCTCTCCGATTGTAGAATGTTCGTCAGCTTCGACTGGAATCAGCCACGATTCGTTCTCTACCCATGGCTGCTCGTTACCGCATCCGGCCTAGCGTCTGCTAACGACACCGCGCTGTTCGCTATGCTCGGCCTTCTTGCCTTTCTTATCTATCGGATAATGTGTTGCATAGTGCCTCGACAAGTCATCGAGACACTGACCACGTTCGCAGGCTTTATTCTCAGTCTGTGCTTTCTGCACCGGCTTACAGCTGAAGTGGTGGCCGTTGTCCGCGCTATGGGATTGTGCACCCGACTCACTGATGAGGTAATGGGTCTTTCGATTCTTACGTATGGCAATTTCGTCGGTGACATTTCGACGTACATCGCTGTGGTAAATCGGGGTTGCCTTCGGATGGCCCTCACCGGATGCATTTCGTCGGCTATGTTGGCGTTAATCTTCAACATTTCGCTGGCGTTTTCGATGCAGCTGGCGTATCGGGGCGTATGGCTTTGCCCATTGACGCGTTCAACCGTCACCACTGTGCTTATGGGTGCTGTTGCCCTTTGCCCAGTTCTTTTAGCGCTATTCGCCGCAGTGTCGAGGTGCCATTCGAACATGACCAGCGGCATCTGCCTTCTGTTTTATTATGCGAGCATCATGATTCTTCTCATTTATACACAACTTTAGGGACCACCCGCATCGTCACCCGCGTATGTCTGGTGTAACCTGTTTGCTGGGTGGCTGGGCAGAGCTCACTAGTAAATCTGATTCGTCAGGGAGCAATGAGTTAGACAGCAGTTGTCTTTCTGATCTTCCTCGTTGACGGATATATAATGATTACTGTTGATCACAGATATGGCTACGAAACTAATTAAGCGCAAATCAAGTACTTAATTTTACTTTGTAGAGAACTTGCGTTACCCCCGCACAAGTAGAGAATATCAATGTAGTTGTACTGTAATCCCACTTTCTTTAGCTTCGAATCAGGTCTGTGTAATTTACATGTGTAACCTTCATGTTAAGGCGATCGATTGTATATGGAGTCTGCATGTTGCTTATAACAAATGAGAAAACTGCAACGGGAAATTAAACATTATTGTTCGGACCCGACTTTTCGTCAGCGTGATCCAACGTGAAAAAAGTTGACGAACGACCTCGTATAACTTAGAACGTACGTAAAATGCGAAATATTTTACGACGTTATTTGACTGAGGTGCGCGCTGGTCATCACAGTCCGTACTGAGTTCACATGAGACGCATATGGTTATCGGGAGCCCACATGCAAGCGAATTTTTAAATTTATTACATAAAAAGGGTTTAGCCCTTATATGTAACAAGGGCAAATCTAGGATATGACTCGAGGATTACCACGACCACCCTTGTATGTACATAACTATTCACGAGAAAGCTACGTTGAAGTATGTGAACATATAGAGACGTACGAAAACGTTCGATTAGGCTCAGAAAATTAAAAAGTTCCCAAACAATTTTTTGTATATGTATGTATGTAGGATTTTTATTTCTTAATACTGCTTGCTTTTCTATCGATATAGACCTAATAGGATCATGTATATATGATATAAGGGATGACTGTGTTTTGACATTCTACGTATATGGATCGCAGGGAATAACAACTACAATTTGTCTTGTCACGTAACAGTAATATGAAAGATGTATTTGTCGCGTTGGTGAGTTTGTTGACATAGAGGCAGAGTCGGCAGTTGTTGATTTCGTTTGTTTGTATGCTGTCTACATGCGATTAATAATAGATACCGGATCCTTTCTATGAGCAGTGTGTAGTCAGCGGACTTGACCGAATAACCCAGTTTATAAGCAGAAATATACTCGTGTTAATAAATTATCAGTTGTCACACAAAGAATGATGGCCAGCTTCTGCTATAAGTTCGATCAATTTGTAATTATATCTCTATTTGAGAAAAAAAAAAATGTGTTCGTATTGAAAACGACTCGGTTTCGTGACGGTCAACAGTTATATAGTCGAATGTATCCTTTCTACGTACGAAAAAAATACGTGTAGCCTTTTGTTTGCAGCATTGTTTCTATATCAGGGATGCGTTTATACCGCATCGTCTCCAATACACTCTCTGCTAACTTCTTCTTTACGATTGATAGTTTTATTGCCGTTATTATTCCGTCCTTCTACGTAGTAATTTTTATCGCAGTCATTTACCGTACCAATCCAGTGTTCACAATTATGGCGCCACTCTACCGATAACAAATTCAGCTTAGTCCATTTTTATACTATTAATAGACGGTCAGTCTCCGTTACCACACGGCATAGTCTCTATATAGATATAGTTTTCACAAGCTGCCAGATCTAAGCGGGATTTCTCATTAGGTTTTTTATTAGCTGTCACTGCTATCTACGACCCATTTAATGATAACGCTTCTAGTTTATCCTGCCCTAACCTTTATCGTCCACTCCTGCAAATTTACCCGCCTTTAATAGAGCAGTTCTCTCCGTCTTTTTTTTTTACCGACTTTTCACGGTATGCCTATCGCTTTGATTCTCGTTTCTTGCTTAGGCAATCCAAGCCCTTCTTCAACAATCTGTGATGTGCCCGTATAGTCAGCTAGCACCGCGAGCGTTGTGCGCTATCTGCATGCTGTCCTCATTGTATTGCAGTCAATCATTATTAGCGTATTTGCCAGTTTTCTAGTAGTATAGGCACGTTCTTCTCAATTTGCACGGTACGTCAGACCTATTTCAGCTCAATAGACTTTGCGTTTGTGACAATTCTCGGCTTTAACTCTATCACTCATAACCTTTCTTGATCAGTATTCACGAACCCTATTTCTAATCTCTTCTTGACGCGCTTTCATGTACAGCCAATTACGTCCGTAATAAGACTATTACGTTTGCAAGCTTACCTTGTTTTGGAAAAGGGTCCAGTTTTAGAAACAGCTTCTCCACAGGTGTCCAACTGTTGTCTCAGTTCAAAGGCCCCCCTTTTGCTAGAACCCTAATGTCGTTACTGTTTGGTGATATCGATTGTCTGAAAGCAGTATTTTTTCTGTTCGACTCAAATTCTATTTTGAAACGAAAGTAGCTAGCCGTTTTACTACAGTTTCTACATATACACATAGTAAAGCATGGCACTTAATATTTACTTAATTGTTGTATCTGTTTTGCCTAATCTGAATCTGGCCTAGCTTTATCCATGGTTGCAAATTACGCATCCGAACTCAAAATCATTTTGTAGCGTGCGCTGTTTGCTTGTACTGCAGAGACGTGAAATAGTACGTTCCTTTGAGCGTGCCTCCCTATCATATACATGTACTTGGCGTGTACATGGGTAACTTCTGTTTATCTTACTGTTCTAAATTTTTGTCCACTGGTGGTCGACATTTCTACGTTATATTCTACGTTATGCCCGTTGTAGGATAAGGCAATGCCTTTCAGCATTCGGCTTCCACCATTTTGCTCGAACTATTGGATTGTATTCCGATTTCGGGATTCAAAGTCGGCTACGCCAAGTGAGAAAGGGGTCGATAGCTAAAAGACGATAAAAAAGAATTTAGGATATTCGTTCCGCGTCCTGATAGGGATTCCCTAGCTGAGAGGTATAGGTTCATCTGGCAATTATTCTTCGTCGAGAGTGGCTTAAGAAGATTTTCGTCGAACTCGAGAAGTGAAATACAGTGCGTTTGTTGGATCGAGGATGCCATCTTGGAGTCCGCAAATCCGTTTTTGAATAGTACTCTCTGTTAGCGAATCTTCGTCGTCCACGTGACACACACTTCGTTTATTTTAGTTCACTCGGCGATTCTGTGAAAAATAAATAAGTACTACGGAAATTGCCGTTTTTGCCACCCGACTGATCTTTAGTATTCGAACCGAGGGTAGCATTCTGTGACTAGAACAAAGCGATATCAACAAAAAAAAAAAGCTCTTTTTAAAGTTAAATACGACCGTTATTCATTCAACAAGCGGAAAATTAAAGTAATAAACAAAAATGGCCACTGTCTAGGCATTAAGCTAATAGCTAAGACTGGGCCGTTAGATCTGTTTTGATATGAGGTTATTTTAAAGAGTTTATAATAAAGGTGTCAGACGGTATTTGGGTAGCTGCGTCGATTTTTCGAAACAATTTAAAAACGAAAATGAGTAATCGAAGTTAATTTTTGGAATCTAAGGTGTTTGTCGCAGATATAATGTAACGTCGTGTCGCCTCTCACTAAGAAGATTTTTATGCAAGATAGTAGCTATTCTGTATCTCCTCTATCTAACAGTGGTATTGATCGCCTTTAGCTTTTGTGGTATATTGCTTTTATCCGAAGTTCTATTTAACATGCTAGTTATTCATTTAATCGAAACGTAAGCAACAGAGCTCTTTACCAGCAGCTCTTCACCAAACCCCAGAAGAACAAATCGGACACTGCCATAAAGTGACCTTTTGTATGGCGTCACTCTACTGGTAAAGGCCGGCCATTTTGCAATGATATGGAAGCGTTAGAAATTGAGTTGCTTTTTCCTTTTTTTGGCCGAGATAGGCGCTGAGTCGGCGGCGCACTAGGCACCAGCCTGGATTTAGAGGTCCCTCGAGATAGACTCTCAGGTTACTTTGCAGCGGGCTTGGCCGTCAGCTTTTCCTATCTGGCGTTCCTTGCTGCTATTTTATTTGGGGACCAACCACTATATATATAGAAGAACATGTCTTTAAGCATCCGTACATAGGATACAACTTAGTTAATATATATCTTGAATCCCTTGCACAGAATGTTCTAAGACATACATTATTATAAGCCGAAAAACTATATGACCCGTGAACGGAGTTTGACTCCTCTACAGAAATTTGTTACTTAAGACAGCAATCGGAAATCCATCGACTGTCGATGAAGCGATGTTTTCATCACCGTGAGTATGGTCATTAAACTTACAATTGATATAGACGAGTAAAGTTAACAAAACGACTGTTCTATTTGTGATCGATAGCCGCTATACACACTTAAAGAAGATGTCTATCGCAGGCCAATTTTACATCCTGGCCTTATACCTATAGCGCTTTCGCCGTTCTTTTGGAATCATTGTCAAAGTGGATCTTAAACTCGGCAACTTTCTCACCTTAAAACTATTTTAAACAAACCTGGCCAGTTTATGCAAGCGCGAGTATGATCAACTCTATTGCTGCATCTATAGATTCCGACACTAATTTAGCAAGGTTTGATAAGTTGAACAGCTTTTAACGTGAGGGAAACCGATGAATATATCACACGGGGAGCACATGGGGAGTGGATTACCTTAAGCTTGTTATTGCTGATTCAATTTTATAGCAGACCTAAGAAGACCAATCTCTAATGTGAGTTCCCACTATAGCCCAGTTGCTTTTCTATAACATTCTTCGCAACACTCCCTTCCGCTTTTGACACACCTGACCTTCCGATCCTACACTGCACGCGTTGAAAATATATCTCTCCTGTCTGAGAACTCACATACGCTTGAAGGGCATCTTCGTTATCGTGAACCGTACAAAGGAGAAGACTATTTTTTACTCCAACTAGCGATCTTGATTACAAACATTCGTACGGGCTGACAGCCTTTAGGGAAGGAGGAAAGGCGCTTGCTACGCGTCAACGGTGAAATGGGTACAGTAACTGCAATCGCAAAACAAAGGTAGATTTCCAAATGCAGCTTAGATCCCAATATCCATTCCCTCTATTCGTGTACAAACAGCTCAGGCTGGCCTGTGTATCTTTCGCACGAATGGATGCCGATTCGCATCGTAGCATGTTGACCAAAATCAGAACTCCAATGACGAAACGCGCGGTGAGCATTCTGCTGATACAGTGCTCTATGGAATGGCTATCCCTGTAGACCTATGCGTTGGCCAATGTTTATGACCAACACGATCTATAAGCGCGCTTTGCTCTCTCTGTCTTTCGCTTTTGCGCCATTTCTCTGGTACTTCAGTCTTATTATGGTTCATCGAGTACAACTGCCTCGGATCTGACCTAGTCCCTTTGTCATTTAACGGACGAGCTTGGAAATGAGGAGAAATCGAGTAGTTGAACACAGGTCGGCCTGTGGGCCGGCAGTGGCCAAAACGCTGCCCCGTGAGGGATTCCTTGGGGGGTGTCCCTCAGGGCAGATAGGTCAGACAGCCGACGATCAAGACGAAGAACTGAGCTCGCCGCGGACGGCCGGCGTAGTATTCGTGCCGAGTAGGGGAGAGGTCAGTAGCTGAGAAATGGTCTTGCATCGTGCAAAAACAGCGGCTGTATGCGAGATGGAGGGAAACGCTTTAGGCAACATAAGCTTAAGGTTGTGACGTAGTGAGTCAAGTGGAGCATAGGGATGCCGCTAGGGGTGCATTGGTCCGATGATAGCGAAGTTGGGAAAAAGGGAAAGCGGGGTGCCTGCATGAGAAGGATCTTTGTGCAAAAGCTCGAGTCGAAGCTTGGTTGTAAGCGCTGGCAGGTAAGTGGTCCGCCGGGCGCCGTACATCTGAATTCAACCTTTTGATTAAACTGCTTTACCAACGCGCCCTTTGGCCAGTGGGAGGATGACGAAGGGTTGGATGAAACACCGCTACTTCCATGCAATGGCACAACGAAAAAAAGGGAAAGAGAACAGAAAAGAAAAACGTAGGAGAAAGACGCTAGAGGGACGTTAGCCTCGTCATTGGCTTAAAGAAAGGTGATATGTAGGGGTCCTGGAACTGGTGTACCTGAAGCATAAGCTACCTACTTGAAGTAACTTCAAGAGAAGGGCATAGGAGGAACGGCTAAGTCAGGTGGCCATCCGCCGGACAAGCTGGCAACTGTATGAAAAAGTACCTACTTTTATCCGACAGCGGTAGCACAGCGTCGTTATAGCATCTCGTCCAGCTGTGCTCGATGGTTGTGTATAATGATGTGGCCTTTTTTACGTTTTAGTCTTTCCCTGTTTTTCCCTCCTGGTCTACTTCCCTTTCAGAGTTTTACACGCGAATGATTTGTGATAGCATGGGGGCAGTCCGTCCTATATATACGTGGCACAAAAAAATAGGAAGAAATTGGGAAACCGGCCGTTGTCGAGCATACTCCAAGATAAACTTTACCTTTCCTCGAAAATGACGGGATGCCGACAACCAAAATGCGTTGAGCGAAGAGTTATAAAAATAGAACAAAGGTAGTTACCATAAAGAGCCGCAAGGAAAACGAAACAGGGAATAGATGAGTTGGTTGTCGAATGAAGAAAGGATGCGTTGTTAACAAAGATGAAGCAAGCGGATTTGTAAGCAGAAAAACGCTGTGCAAAGGAACAATGCCCGTGGATAATGAATGAAAGACCAACTGACTGATGTAATGCCTATGCATATAAACTCATTTCTTTGACTGGTTCACTGCAGCTACATACGAGCAGACGATACAAGGATGAAGCACTTTTCACCCGTATGCTTCTACTAGTAGTATTAATAACGGAAATTAAGGAAGATAAATCTTCCGTCTAAAGTAATTTAATCTTTAAGTATCTTGTAAATATGAAAATAATGTTTAGGACCAATCTTGTGGTTCGCAATACACAAATGAGAAATAAAGCTGGAAGGTCCTTGTCACGGACGACAGTCGACCTATAAAATATTACACTGCCGTTAAGGCACATGCTGTCGCGTTGGATAGATTATGTACAAAAGGGAAACGTTTTTCTAGTTGGTGCATGCTGGATAATCGGTTTCAACTTGTTGCAAATGAAGTTTTTTTTTTTGAAGGAGCCAACTGATATTGAGTGCAATAATTGATCCAACTCTTATGTGAATGAGCTTCATAATAGATTTGCTTTTGCTACTGCAACTTCCATTTGTTTGGCGAACTTGTATCGATTGTATTGTGTAAATTGCATCGATAAGTTTTACGTAGTTCCTGATGTATTGTCAGCTGAGTGACTTTAATGCTTCTTGGTAGAGCACTGGGTTCATTTAACGTAAGATTCGATAGAAGTTAGTCGTCGATCGAACTTTCGTGGCGCACAGACGAACGCGTCAAATCCTTCAGAATAAAATCCGACACTGTAAATGGTATAAATGAAGTAAAGAGCCGAAGAGAATCTTGACTTGCACCTCACTTTAGCCGTTGCAGTGTTCTTTGCCCACTGCAAATAGGCACTAAGGGCAAAGTGGCTATATATTGGGTGAATTGCTTGGCGTCGTTTGGTCAAGGCGTTTTCGTGGCTTACTGTCTATCTGTCGCTCTTCATCTCGGGGTCTTCCACCCCATGATCTCATTGTGCAGTCTGCTGCGATCCATGAAACCATGTGTACGGATGCGGCAGTGTCCCGTTGCTGCGTCAGCACCTCACTATCGCAATACCCCCGTATACTATCACTACCCCACCAGTCCCATACGATCCCTGAGCGTTTCTAGACATCAGAGGGCAGATAGCTTGCCGGCTGCTCATTTGTTGGCTGGCTGGCAACGAGTGTCCCCGACGCCTTTCTCCGCTAAGCAAACTCTAGGTGGGAGCAGCCAACTGCGGCGGACGCAAACCACTGTTAGCCTCTATGTCGAGCCAGCAGCCAAGCAGACCACTAGCGATCTACATAGGTGGTCAGGCGGCGTACATTGAAGACGAAGGCGGCGCCATGCGGACTAAGGCGACTAGCAGGATTGGTCTCTTTTAGGCAGTTGGTACTCGCCAGTGCTGCTACGAAACTCGTCTTCTGCTTTGCGGCAAGCGTGAAGCAACGAAGTCCCTCCGAGTGTGGCTAGTGTCGAGCGTCTTGGATACCTTGCCTCCCAGATGCCGTCATCTCAACGAAGTGTTTGACCCTTTATTCCGTACTATTGGTATCCTGGCTATTGCTGGACCAGCTGAATGCGCAAGCGTCAGCAGCAGCATGTGGCAACGCCTAACACCCCTATCCCGGTTGAGCTCACTGAACAGGCTGAACCGCGCGAGCAGCCTGACCATTCTATGCCCCGAACCTGCCATCCCGCAACCGTTGTCCTTTTTTCCCTATTTCGGCCCCATTTCTCCCTCAGATCTTCATCTCGTCTCGCGTTCTGCGAGCTAGGACCCGAACTACCCTGCCGACGCTGCATCGCTTGGTGGGTTTCAAATTTCATGCCACACATGTCTTTGCCATAGCAGCGTATGCCGCGCGTCTCTATGATTCCTCGGGGAATCCTTCTTTCACAGTAGATGGGATGAGCCAAAAGGACGTTATGGAGTAGCTGTTCCTGAAGCTTTTCTTTTCCATAGAGTTCAGCATGAAGCAGTCCTTTACTTCTCGGCTAGGCCTGTACTGCAATAGCGCAGAGATAGACGCCATTTGGTGGTCCTTAAGTGTCCTAAAGTCGTCTTGATTGGCAGCCGTTGTCTAGTTGGGTCTGTTCGCGGAAGCTCAATTTATTTTTTGTGCGCCTGTATAGCTTGATTTTCGTCTTTCTATACAAGCTTTAGTGTATATGCTATGAGCGTGTATATAAACTTGTGCGTACCAACCAAGGACATCGTAGAAAATAGCATATGTTGAGAAACAACTCGTTTTTGCTTTAAGAAAATCTCAGTGCGTAAGAACTAAATTACTACTTTCTATATCATTCGATTGAAAGCCTACAACAGCTGTATAT
>NW_019214125.1:45337-65009 GCF_002532875.2 Varroa jacobsoni
ATTCTTGATAATGAATATTAATTAAAACTATATATAGAAATTATTGCTGTTTGATGATAAGTAGGGTACTTGCAGTTCGGTCGAAACTTGATGGAAGCTGGTTTTAAAAAATTCACATTTTCAATTGAAGCTGGTTCCTAAATCTATAGACCCCACTTATAGACATCATCAGGTCCAACTCAGACCTTTACCTGAATAAATTGAAGCTGGTTGATTGTACCTCCAGGTGTCCTTCCGCGGAAGAAACACTGAGCTACACTTGAAATCCGTCGTGCAACCGTGGTAATAATGAATTCCTGTTCCACGTTTTTGCATTGCTCCGAGCGCTCATACTCGTACTGTAGGAGACAACCTCTTTCTTCCAGAAAAAGCTATATTTCCATAGAAAAACACATTGTTTAACGTGTTTTACTGTTATTTAAGATAATTCATGATAATTTCACAGTTTATGGAATTCGAGTAGCTTAAGGATCCGTTCGTTATAGCTATCTGTTCGATACTCACCTTGCGCATTAAATAATATTGATAGACCATTCTCGGTGAAGTTAACCGCATACTTATTAGCTAACACAGCTAAAAGAACTGATAAGAACGCGTCCAAATTATTTGTTATCACACGTACTAGTTCCATCATCACGAGAAAGATCAACGTCATTACCTTCTGTCTAAATCTAGACAAAATCTGGCTGAAATAGTAAAAAAATATCACACGTGCCATTCTAGTGCCATTCGATCATATTGCACAGAGTCGTAAAGGTTGTCGTCCGTAACATAGCAGTTGTACAAGTTATTATAGTAATAATGTTTCACCATCAAATTATTTGATCTATCTTCACCCAAACAGACATCGTAAATTAGTGGTACGCGGACAGGAGCAGCGAGCGTGACGAAGAGAGGAGGCGGACTAAAGAGGACATCCGCGTTCCGACCAGGTCCTTCGTCCTTAGCAACGCCTTTATCGGAGCTTAAGTAGGTGCCAGCGAAGGAGGAGGCACACGAAATCCGAGACAGCAGTCGAGCTAGCCAGCTCTTACGTTTGCGTGCGATCAGAGTTAGAAGTGCGGTGGAGGTTCCGAACGAGCTAACGATTTCTGCCGTTCTGTTGATGTCGATCGGAAGAAGGGGGATAGTGGCGAATGCGCCCCTCACCACAGCGACGACAACAAACTCTTATTGCCTCGAATTACGTTCCTTCAGTAGGTTCCCCTGTAAGGAGGCAGACCGCTCTCCCACGCGTGCTGTAGACGTCTGTTCGATAACAGCTTGCAAAGCGATTACAAGTTTCCGTGCTCAGCATTGGATATTACCAGTTTTTTAGTGAGAAAACCCGCTATTTGAAAGGCATTTAATGTACCAATGATGATGACATTAACGTCGTTGCGTGCTACTAATCTCAAATCAACACAAATTCAAGAACTACTTGATTGACTAGAATACTATAGCGTTGGGTAAGCAATGGGCGTATGACGTAAAATTTCTACCCACTCTATACAGTCTGCGCCCTAATATCTGCAATACAAGATGAAAATAAGACGAATCATGAACTACCACAATTTAAGACGTTGATAATTTTTCTGAACTCGATATTGAAAATCATTGACATTTTTAAAACGTATGTATACCACTATAAATGGATATATATGAAACACGCACACCCACCATTTTGCCGCTCGAATTTAAACAATTATAATATTTTCTATGGCAATACAACAGGGAGAGGCGAGGATTGATCCCAAGTAGCAGTCTTTAACGTGGTCAACAAAAATGGTATATCTTTGCCGGAGCTTTACACACGACTTTTAAATTGCAATCTATTATTATTCATACTATGCATGTGCAGGTTCTACTGCCTGTCCATCTAGCTAGCAGGTAGGCACTTGATCACTTTTTTATACCATGGAGCATTTCTCCTGCTGTATGGTATTTTCAGAAACAGGACAAGGTGCGCTGGTTCACCTATCGTTCGAGTAATTTCTATCGCCACAGCCTCAATTCCCTGATCATTTTCACGGTCCGATCAAGCTCTTCCTCTTCCCATTTCGAATCATCTAGAAGAGTTTCGAAACAACACGAAGGAGAAGAAATAGGAATTGCCCTCGAAGGAGTTGTCCAAAATAAACCGGCGACGGCGGCGGCCACACGCCCTGTCGCTGAAATACGTCCATGGGAACGTTGTTTTAACTTGCCGACGACGGCGAACGACAGTTAAAAAAGTTATACATTAATTCTAACATGAGACCATAGTGCCACTTCACCGCTACTTTGAGCTGCTTTTTCTGTAAAGCTGCAACGGCAGCAGGCGAAATCGAAGCAGTAGACAAACCAGAACTTGCTAGCGTAAAATATCCAACGGCGTATCTTTGACAGTGAACGTCGAACAAAGTCGCCATCCCGGCAGCCTGCGAAAACCCCAAACAGAAGGCGGACCGATAGCTCCCGTAACAGTTCCCATTGCGAGGCGCTGTGTCCTTTTCACTGCCCTAGATAGTGGGTCTCCGTAATCTGCAAGTAGAACGGACGAGCAATTTAGTCGGATTTATATGTATGTTGCTATTATGACTGATTTCAGCTGCACGAATGCTTTTGACCTGGCTGGATGGTTGTCAAATAATTTTGTTGAACCTTTTCAAATCCAACCAATGGCAAACGGATTGGAGTAATCAATAATAAGGGAAAGTTTGCAATGGAAAAAGCGTGAGCAAAACGTCAATCGTCATGAAAGTTTCGGAAGCCTCATTGTTCCCATGCCGTAAATGATCAAGTGTTACACGTATAACATGCTAAGAGATTTCAATGTAACCAATCAATTAATCTGCGGGATTAACTAATTGCTATCTAACACGCTCTGTATCGTGATCTATTTAATTGTGTTTTTTTTTATAAACGCTACTACGAATTTCTAACAACAAACATGTCTGCATAACCTATACCAAGGTAATTGGCTTACCGTTTTGCATGCCTCCGCGTATACACGTGAAGTACTGTTATCATATGAGGATGTAGCTATAATAGCGCGGTAATGTTGGACAAATAGCATAACCCTTTCGAAGGCACTACTTGTAAAAGCGAATTGTCTAGCATTATCAAATTAGTGTAGCAGTAGCAGCATCTCTAGTGAAATGAGGAAAAGAGGAGGCTAGCTGTTGGATAATGTCTGACATGTGTTATCTTCCGCGTGCTGGAGGCTACACACCCCACAACCCCACATGGTCCAGGCCTAGGCTCAGCTTTTCACATCTGTAGACAGCTAGCTACACGCGCAGATTACACAGTGAAACTACCAGACCCCAGAGGAAAAGGGGATGATCGGCCAATGGCTTCGAACCTACCAAGAATTGGTCGACAACTGTACACGCTTTTTGCTTCTTGTCGACTTATTCAATAGTGTTAAGATGGGGTTGTGGGTAAACCAGTAGACTAACTGGAGTGCGTTCGTGTAACTTCGAGCAACGGCACAAGAAAGAGCAGCCAACACAAAGAACGTTACCGACACAGACTCCAATGTCGTTGTTGTTGCTGTTGTTGTTGTCGCTCTTGTGACGTAGTGTACTGGCGGCAGTCGTGAACGTGGTAAGTAATCGGAAAAAAGGCAGCCAAAACGGGTCCTACAGTCGACGCAGGTGATCGCCGAGGGCATTCAACTTGCCGCAGTGCCTATCTGTCGACGGCGAACGGATTCTCACCAAAGGCCGAGAGCGGGCGGTGGGGAAAGAGGAGTGCACGAGGGAGTTCGGTCAGCTCTTCGTCCTCACGAGTCAGATGGCCAGTCATTCTGCGAGGTATGGGTAGATCTGCGAGAAGAGAGAAGCAGGTTATCAGGCCAGGGGCGAAGGCAGGAACAAGACAGCTACGGAGCTGCAAAGCACATATAGGCTTCGCAGGCTACTTGCTTGTCATGGATCACTAGCCAACTGCTACTCACTGCGTATATATACTATTGGTATTTACTACATCGAAGGATCTACTATTGCTAGCAAAAGTGCAGACAGATACAGACTTTTTTCGAGAACACCTTGTACGTGTGTGTGTGTGGGGACTCACACGCAAATCTTCAAGGCTGCCGCATGCTTAAACACATATCCAAATATATATGTATATATATATTTGGATGAGTCGACCTGATCGGCAGACGAAGACGGAGCTAGCCGGCCGACTCTGGCAGAGGGTTACCAACTCCTCTTCCCGGAGGTTTCCACCTCTCCCCACACATCCCGTGAATGTTTAAGCTAACTGAATTCTTGGTGGGAAGCGTCTTGACCTCGTTCTCTCGTCTTCCCCGTCCGCTGGTAGTGTCTCTAGAGACCTTAGCCGGTGGACAGGGGCCAAGCTCTTCAGCACCAGAGGCGAATTACCCAGTGCCCCCCATAGCAAGTAAAGGCAATTGAAAGCCAAAGTGAGTTACACTCGATATTGAGAGGGAGAACTCAACGGCACCGAGCGCTCTGATGGACACTTACCAGCTACCCCGTTTCGACTAAACTTACGAATAAGTAGTGCCAGTGGTGAACATGAAGCCCGGTAACTTGGGCACATTTTTAGTGCACTCTCAGACATACATTGAGAGTAGCACACAGACACCCTCGCTCCGATGCTCCAACCTACTCGGTGGACGGATTTCCGGACAGGGAATTTCATCAAAATGCAGCATGATTATCTACGTGGCAAGAATATGGAATGTCGTCGCCTCGCAGCCGCAAGTGCCGACGAAAGCCACCGATCAGAAAAGGTAGAAAAGTCGACAAGGTTCGATTCGCCGCCCTCTCGGTTATTCGACGAGTTCTGTCCTGCTCCACGGAGTGTTCTGCCTTGTGACCCACTTTGCTCTGAACTCATAATCGTAACTCGTGGGTCGGCCACTTCAGGGTGCAACGACCGATCTCCGACCTTCCGCTGTCCTGTAAATAGCTTCTTCAGCAGCGCCTCACGTCAGTACACTCATCTGTTAGGCATCAGTCTAGACAGACTGGCGTAAAGGCCGGTCAAATCAAAATTTAGCGCCTTAATTCTAGAAAGAGTCAATGCATTCTATAGCAGACATAGGGGAGATAACAACTTTAACTAGTTAAAGCCTGATTATCGTCTGAAAATGCTGTAGTGTGTGCTTTATTTTCTACTAATTCTGCCTTCTGTTGAGGGAAGCGAATATTTAACCGCAGGCGAAATACGTCAGGGGAACAGGAGGAGGAGAGCAGTGTTTTACGTAAAAATTCTGAGTGGGCATGCGGCTGGTACGGCAACTTCGGCTTATTTCAAGGGCAAAAGATAAAGTGACCATCAAGCTATAACGAGGGGTAATTGTAACGAAGGCTGTGCTGAGACAACCTTCCCCTGTTTAAAAATGGCTTTTTTTTTTTAATTTCCAACAGACGACCTGTCGTAAAATAGCATCGCTGTAAGTAACTACTAAAGCATTTTGAAGTTTGGCGATTGGACGTCTTTCAAACCTTTACATTTTTAGTTCTGAAAAAGCTTACCTGAGAAATTGAATAAGCGTCTATAACAGGATGGCAATGATACCTGTATGCTGCGTGCTCGAAGACCATGTAGACAAGATTAGTACTAATTTTAACGGTAGAGCTTTAACAACAACATATATATATATATATACTATTTTTTAAACTAATCGGAGCTAAAGTTGCGCGCACATTAGAACTTAGCCTTCACATAATCAAATTACTCAATTAGCTCTCTATGCAATAGATTTGTTTCTATCGTATTTGCCGGTAGGGAAAGTTTCTGCTAGAAATGAACACCGCTCTCGGGGGACCACACATTGGGAGAGAACCCACAAGGAAGTCGTGCGCAGGCGAGGTTGACTCTCGGCACTTAGCCCTTAATGCTTAAATTTCCGATCTATTTCAATCAATTTTAAAGGGATTTTTTTTCACAGGTATGAGCAGTAGGCACATTTCTACCTATTCGGTCACTTCTATTATGCATATTGTAAGTGTCAACCCCTTAACGCTATGCGTTCATACGCGCTGGTCTCATGCTAAAAAAGGAGCAACACGTACTATAAACTGTTCGACGAGCTAGCTGGGAAACTTTTCGTCTGCCTAACAGTCCACTCGTTACAGGCGCGCATCTGTCGTTGATGAGCCCCCGCAGACTGATCTATAGCGGGTTTTGTTCGAAAATGAATGCATTAGCTGTTTTAAAAGCTAGCGATCACACCTGTCAGGGTCACAGGGGACTTCACGCTGCTCTTACATTTTAGCACAAACTACACTTCACCGGCTATCAGCTCCAGGCAATGACCTCCATTCAGGCCAAATGAAATCATTCTCTTCTCGCTGTTACTCGCTCATCCGTCACCCAACAAAGGTATCGGCTGCCTTCCACTGAATACTTACTACACTCAATCGAAAAGGTGATGGAGAATGGAGATCGTCGAGTTCAACCCTGGAGGAAGATGACTAAAGAGCGGGCAACAAAGTGTGCAGACTAGCTGACAATTTGGTCACAGACGCGACAGTGGCCTTACTCATTATAGCCGAAGCAGTATCAACATCACTGAAGCCGTCTGCCGTCCCATCGCAGCAGCCGTAGCAGGCAGGTCAATCATGAGGGACATTAGCTGCAGTACCCAAGTCACGCTGGTTCACGCCAGTTAAAACAAACCAGAAGCCGAGAGTGGATGGCTAATGAAGAGGAAAAGAGCAAGCGTAGAAGTGTGCGTTGATCTTCTTTTCCTTTGTATCTGTGTGTGCCCAACTTCCTTAATTAGTCCCTAATTCTCTTTCAGTTCCTCATTTTCCCCTTAGGTCCGTCCCGTTTCATTACTGTGCGTCAGTCTTTGACTCTTCCACGACGATTTTCTGTCTTTATTTCTGCTCGTCTCGGTAGTTGGTAAGTTTTTGCTCTTGCTGCAATAATGTTCCTATCGACTTAGTGACGCTGAACTTCTCAGCTTCTTAAGCAAAGTAAGAGGGTTGTATCTGTTGAGCGCCCCACGTCGCCACACTGTCGACAACCTTTAACCACTCTATCAGCATTATGTTGACAGCAGTCTCGGCGCCTTTTGTCATTTTCGATACTGCCATCGTTTGTAATCAAGTAGACGTAAATCCGGCAGACAAAAAATCTAAAGCCGAGCGATAGCAACGAACGCTTGGTCAAAGAATACAGGGCAAAACGTTTAGATATAACAGTGGTAGATATTTGGGAAAGGTGACATTTAGCTGATAGGTGTTGGTCGCTGTGATTGTCAGGCAGAGATAGACCATTAGAGTCATCGCGTGAGCTCCCGTCAAACAGTCGCTAACATATCTGTTTGGCAAGGAGGTAAAATGTGGGAAGGATAGCTAAGTCGGATTAAACACATATCTTGTTGCTCTCCAGAAAAGTTTTCAGAACGTAGACTACAATAGGACGTCGAAAAGATTATTTCGTAAAGTTTTAAGACCACCATCGCTATACAGACAAATAAACCTATTTACATTATCGTAGTTACTACTTTTATGTTCACCAATTCGTTGCTCTCCTCTAAGGAGGAGCGTGTACGGGACTCACTTAATTGATCTATCAGATCTATGTACACATGTCCAAATCTCCAACCCTTAATAAAAATGTACAGGCTATCCATATAGACACGCTGACGTTGTACATCCAAACTCATAACGTGATGTTACTACACAGGGTCACTGGATGCAGCTACTCAGTTATATCGTATTTTCTATCTTGACGCTGTGTCAACACAAAGTGTTCAGGTGCGTGGCTAAAGCGAGAAAAATGTACAGCGCCCTTGCGACTTAAAAAATTTAAACGGCGATGTGGAGATAACAGGGGAAAAATGATGCGAAGGGATTTGTGAGGAAAGACGAAATACTTTTAAAGAGGCGCCACCTGGCGAAATCTGTCGCCTGCGCACTTCTGTGATGGATTGCCAATCAGGACGATCAGACCAGTGCGGATGGCTTCGAGAATTCCGTCATTCGATAGTGCCATCAGCGCGGTCGGTTTGCCTTGGTCCGATCATAGTCGGGTATCGGATCGATGTTAGAAAAAGCGACAACGCAAAAGACAGAGGACAAGACAAGACTTCAAGGCGTAAAAACGCTGTCGTCTACGAGCCGCACCGCTGGGAGTTCATTCTTCGACAACACGATCATGGCTTGAACTGAGGCAGCCGCTTTTGGCGAAAGTGGATATAAAAAAACACCATCGTTGACACGCTCATTCAAAATACATTATTTAGTGATTCGTCAAATCAGTGACTAGTGCACACCATACTAACGTAACAAACAATGTCAATAAACGGTAGGTATATATGTATATATATCTGGAACTGACAATACCTGATTTTACCGCATTGTATCGGCTTACCTGAAGTATTACCTGAAGCCATGTGCGCCGTAAAAGCACTTTTACAAGGGAGCACGGGTCTGCTACAGATAGAGTTGTGTGACCAGTGCAGCTAAAAATGAGAAAATCAGGTAGCTTACATGTGCGTACACGTGTACATAAATGAACGTTAGTAAATGTCAGTATAGTAGTAAGGAGTCCCCGCATGACGTTAGAACTGCTTGATACTTAACTAAAGGATATAAAATCCATTGTAACTTAACAAGTTCGTATAGCCTAATCAGTACAACGTCAACTATTAGGTTGCTTTAAATATGGAAGGCATCTTTTTATCATCATATCGAAGTTGGAACAAAAGTGTAAATAGACGAACGTGATTACTTACTTCCTTGATTTCAGGAGAACTCACTAAGGAGATGGTTATCGGGCGTTTGATGGTTACAATTTTGTGATTTGATACTTGAGTGCACAAAATCAAGTTTCGAGCTGTACATCTCCGGTGTACATAATTGAACTGACTAACGAACGCTTTGCGTGACGAGCGTAAATTGACGGCGGGGGAACAGGGGGGTACTTTTAGGTTCGTCTGCCACGAAGTCAAAGTGTCCGAGCCTATAGGCACCTCTCGGCCAGGCAACGATAGTCGAATGCGCAGTGCGCTCCCTTTCTTTCGAAATCGTCGACCATATTCTCCTAGATGGACTCAATGGATTTGAAAAAAAAACTCAATTGCAGATCGCATGGGGTAGGGTGTCTATGGTACACATTTGTCGAAATAAAATGTGTGTATCTAATTGTAAAGTTTTTAGGGAAGTCTAAACAAACATAGCGATTCTACCTCATTTCAATCTACCTCAACCAGGTAGAAATCAATCTTCAATAGTCATGTCGATATGAGTGTTGTTACTAAGGGAATTACAATGGGTTGGTTCATAGCATTCAAGCACGTGTACGTTGTGAAACATTTTAATTTCGTACACAGCTGTGCACTATACTTTCTGACGACCGAGCTTAACTTCCACTGCAAATTAGATAATCATATCAAGCATCGGAAACAATGCGTTTTATTCAATTAATTCAATTATAATGCTGTTTAAATACATTTACACGGTTAAAACTTAGCCGCAATTAACCACTGATTTAGTCCTATGGGCTAATTTTAAAAAACGAAGGTTTTGTGTTCTTACAGCAGCCCAAGTCACTGTCGGCGTTATGTATTGTTTGTCCGTACTTCACTTAATTGCAGCTGTTTTCACTCGCTACTTTTTGGCTCACTTCGTTGCGTAACCAAAAGGTCCCTCTCGCGTAAGCTGAAACACACGCGTACACTTGAGGCCTTTTCAAAAGTCTTGACAACCTTCCGTCCACAAGGTATTCATGTGTTGCACAAGGTCTCCATCAGAGGCTCTGCTAGCAAGACGGCTTCTTAGTACAAGGACCAACCAGCATGTCCTGTGAAGGATCCTCGCGTTGGACAGAGACCGGACAGAAAAACTTCGGGACAAGGCTCACTGGTGCTCTGAAAAGGGAGAGTCTGCAAAAACTTTTAATCTACGAAAGGGTTAGCGGGCTTAGAAAAAAGCGGGACTAAAGATGGGGACCGGCGAAAAGCCGGACCGTTGAGTTCGGTTAGACGAAGAAGGAGTTGAGCTCCTTGAAGAAGAATGGCTGTGTAAAAAGTCTTGTGAACGACTTTGCCCCAGTGTGTCGGGCAGAAACGGTAAATTGTAGCGAACTAAATAGTTTTACGAGGAAAACGAATGAGTCAACGTGTTTCCGATGCCGGGATCGACTTGCGTTGGCGTGTAGACGCCACACCAGCATTGAGGACTGCTTGCCTGATGCCCTTGGCTGGCTAGATATTTGCAAACGGAAATGGATGTAAAAGTGCACATATATAATATAGCACTGTATGGATCTGTAAAGATCGTTTGCGATGCCTGAACTTAGATAGCGAACGGAGATATGACTCGTTCATCATTAACGATGAAAAAAGTTCCACCCTCGATTGGATTTATTGATGGTAAACTTTTTTTAGACTTGAAAACTCAAGCCTAAAGATGTCGATGCCATACGGTAGATTATGGGACTGAAATTTGTATGCTATGACGTGTTCGTCATCGTAATATTATGGCTACTTTCAAACCTATTATATATTACCTAGTGGTTTTTCTGCTAAGGTATCGAATGTTTCTGATTAAAGCGATGATTAAGGCGACTGTGATTCAAACTGGAACAGGCGTTTAAAATATGCTGCCATTCCGTAAACTTTCGTTCTGTTGTGCATATTCAGTCCTATAATCAGTCGACCCTGCGCAGGTCAATATGTGCGCCATTCCCTCCACCATGTCTTGGCAAATGAAGTCTTAGCGACCCAAAAAGTTTCGTGCCCTAACTATATATTCCAGCTTCAATTAGTAGTTATGGCTGTCTCGTTATGGTATCGCTATTACACGTCACGTCGTGTTTTTCTGGATGCCAGCAGCTCCTTGTTGTTATTAATAGTCTTCTCGTTCGCCTCTGGCGCCTACCACGAATGACAGCATTATCACGGTTTTATGAATTCATCAGATTCAACAATCCTCATAGAATATTGGCCCACCATTCCACTCACCTTCTAAACGACGGTCTTTACTTACTCGTCGGCAGAACAAAAAAATTCGAGAAAAAATGCTTAGGTTAAGCGGCTGTATTGGGTGTGTTCCCGAAGACAACCATTGAAAAGTTTTGCCTCCTCGACCATCCGTTCTCCTGTCGAACACAAAACACAAATTCTCCCAGGAGAAATAAACATCAAATTTATCTGTTGCGCGTAATTGCAAACGCAAAATTGGAATGAACAGTTTCACTGGACGTGTTTCAGGTGAGGAAGGAACTTCGAAGTCATGTCGGTGCCAGAAATCGTCAGTCTTCAACAGTTGGTAGAGCTGCCTGCGGCAGCTTCGTACAATGGCCTTTCATGAGTACACTCTGAATCCAGCAGTGCCGCTAATATTACTAATACTCCTGTTATGATTGTGACTATTCGTTGTCTCCGCTGGCCAAATTTCTATATTTAACATAGGGAGCATTATTTCGATCTTTTTTCTTCGTGTTATTTTTATAATATGCCTAACGAGGATATAGACTTTCGAGTAGAGTCGACCTTTTCTGTCAAATTTGTATCGTAATTAATTTTAGATAGATCGATTAGAGAAAAGCAAACGATAGAATCAAGCCTGTTTCATCACAACTTCCATTCCAGACAGACAAACGAAATTAGGGAACATTGGAACTAAGATTTTCAAATAACGCTGAAAATCCTGCTGCGCCTTTGAGCAATCCTGTTACAGGATAACAATAGGAACGGTTAAAATGCGCTGTCGCGTTGAGGAATCGTTCCAATGTAGAAAACCTATCGACAGTGCGGGTTGAAAAAAACGTCTAAGGGCTACACATCCGTTTAGTGGTAGTTTTATGCTCCTGAATTCGACCCGCAAAATGAAGAAATCCTCAGCAACTGAATGCCAATGAAATAAACATTTGCCAGTTTTATTGACGAATATTTGCCCCTGTGATGAGAAATTGATTAATGTATCTATAATAGTGTTTCAATGCCGTTCTTGCTAGCTAACAACAGTCGATCATTGGGACGGCAGAGGAACCAGTGTCTCTATATCTTATAGGGTATTTATGAAATTTACTTCACTTATTCTACATACCAAGCCGAGACGCTATAATATTAAATATATCGTTTAGATTTAATACTATGGGCCATTCTCTTACTTACTGAAATACGTGGGTCACCTTTATCAGTAGTAAAGAGAAAAGTCGTGCTTACAGCCGCTGAATGTCAGAGCCTGAAAAAAAATTAACTACAGTTTTAAATATAATAGTATAGATTTACGTCGCTTAAGAATTCCTCAAATCATACTCTCACATTTTTATCATTCTTAGTTTGATAATCTCTCTAGGGTAGGCCTAGTTCATATACGCTTAGTCGAAATACATACATACACGCGTAATAATTCCTGAGTCCCGCATCAGGTGGGTGACTACTGGATAGGAACACTGACTGTGGCCTTAGATTCGAAGCGGGAGTTAGTTTCTTGGCTCCTTCGGTGTTAGTGATGCGCGGTCCTGTTCGGCGTTTGAAAATGCCTTCGATGCCTTCATTGCCATACTTCAAGCATCCATCTCCACAATGGCCGCTATAGACGACGACGACGACGACGATTGGCTGTGTGGAATGTGCATGCTAAGCTGGTTTCGACAAAGAAGAAATCGGGAAATCGTATTAAGGGAATAGAATGCGTATGAAGAAGCAAAGGTCCCGAAGATAGCGGTGCAAATGGGGGCGAGTGTTCCGGGAGACCATGGTAAAACTGAGAAGGAATATCGGTCGGCGTTCCATGGCGACAGGCCAATAACATTCAGCATTCCGCTGCACCTGCTCTCTTCCCAGATCACAAGCGCCTTCTCCGGAGTCTACGCATGTCTCCGAGTCATGTTTTCGCGCTCGCTCTCAAGTCGAGCCTCTGTGTTCTGCGTTTACTACACCAGCATTTCTGTACTACGACTTCCTGCCCTTTGCTGTCTTTCTGCTCAAACACTATCTGAAGTCCCCGGCTGGAGTCGATCTCTTCTTTCATGTAACCTCACACTGTGTCTACCCCATCCTTTGCTGGCTTCCCATTCCACAGGCGGAGAATGAGGATGGCTCGATCAGAGCCTGTTTGCCGCTGAGTATCAACGCCCGCAAGCCACTTGGCGGTTGCAGCGTACTAGAGGCAGGAGGCTCAGGTCGACGCGTTTGTCTTCAACTGAGCGACCACACTCGGTTCAAGCTGTCGGCCAGCAGAGAGAAAAAGAGGAACGGACCAAAGGTGAAAGGAGCTGCGTCTATTACTTGCTTCGGCTGCAAGTTAGGTAACATTGTCTGACTCATCAGGCTCGCTGCCTGCTCGACACCTCGCCGCCGGCGTCAAAGTGAGCTTTGCCCGCACTAGAAGGACAGAGGGAGTGCGGAAAGCGGGGACTGGATGTAGGGAATTTGGACAGCGTTAGCGGGCTAGTTTGGCGTGGTCCTAGTACTTGCATCGGGCCTGCGGAAGATTCAAATTGGGATCAATGTATTCTTGATACTTTGCGCACCTTCAAACACAACTTTGACAATGTGAGCACAGCTGCTCTGTACCACAGATTATACGATACTGTACCACAGATATAGTAGTAGATGCCCGTTTTCTAACAAATGTATTGTCCGATGCGGACAATATCCCGCATACCTGCGCACATGCATAATGGACTTCTTCACGAGAAAGACTCAGGATCGATCTATTACTTTAAACACTTTCATAGCTTTCATCGTTAGCCCTGTAGCCAGACAAAGCCAACTGCAAATGTTTGTTATCCAATAGGTAAAATACCGTTAGCGGGCGTAGAAATCTATCCCGCGTCCATGAAAATTAAAATTTCAGTGTTAGTTATCAGTGCATCAACCACCTCTACAATATATACGTAAGTAAATAAATATATACGAAATGAATTACCTGGTGCTTGCAAACAGGATGATCATATAAGAATTTCATAACGCTTTTTTTCCTAATGTATATATTATTTACAGCCATAAACATCGAGGGCAGTTATCTAAGCGGTGGAAGCAGCCAATTCCGGAGGAGGGTAGAGGAAATACATATTATTATTATTGTCTTTATGTATCTTCAGCGTGGTTCTTCATGATGCAAAGTCATTGAGTTACCAACTGGCCCATTAGGTAGCAGGTAATCTGCTCAGCTCACGTTGCCAACTCTACCGCGATGAGGGTCACCCAAATTCTGCCTTGCCTACTTGACTAATGTGTAGACGCGCACCGATGCTGCTGGGGCCGCCGCCGCCGCTGCTGACTGCTGGATAGCATCGTCCCATTTGTCGATTAAAGGATGAAGGATACCAACACCGTCGCAAGCAGATGATTCGGGTGTGCTTCAGTGGTGGCTAATATGGCCAATAAGGGTAACTGGCACAGGTTGAATTGCGGGGAGAGACGAACGGGCACAGCCCCATGGGAAACGGATACCGGGGTGTGGCGCTATAAAGAGGCAACTCATCAAAAAGGGAACATGCTACACAGAGAATGCGACCGAAAGAGGAGGGGGCTAGGTGCGGATTTGGGTTGAGGGAAGCTATCCCCTTTTAAAGGAAAGTGCAGAAGTAAGTATGCAGCTCTCAAAAAGCGTCAACAAATTCCGAGAAGGTAGCGGTTATTTGAATCATAGATTTTACCAGAATTTAATCAGAAACCTCACGGGATTATTTGTGAACGTCAATTATTCATAAGCTTTTTACCAAAGACTAAATAGCTAGTTTTGTGCCGGTAGACTATAATATTATTACTAAACATACTTGCTAGTGACGTATTTTTATTTCACGTTTCTTTACCATGCATCCGATGCGCTTTATCAAATACTAATATCATTGGTTTTATTACTTATTCTTTAATGTTATATTGACCAGTGGAATTCAGCCTCTGCTAGAAGCACTTACATTTTCAAATCATTCGCATGTACGGTATTGTTACAACTTTTATCCTGTACGCTAAAAGTGTGGTGCGAGATGATACAATGATTTTGCTTGATTTGTGGTTTTGCAAATATAGACCCGCTTAGACAACCACAACAAATCGGCTTCATAATTAAGTTCACTGGTATAAGTCAGTTGCTTGGACCATTCGAGGTTGGTCGTCCTCACCGAGTCTCTCTCCAGGCCAACGTATTTTTCTAGTTCGTGCCTCATATCGTACCTAGGACCGTCTTTATATTTACAATACTAATACTTTTCTAAAGATTATTTTCTAAAATTAATAATACAAAAATAGTGGCTTGGCTCCTCTAGGCGCCGGCAATATATCTTGAATATAGAAAGAGTTACATTTCTCAAAATGTATATATATATATATAATATCGTACTTCCTTGACAATCTGCTAATAAATGTTCTCTTGCGAGTAAAAAATAAAAGAGGAAAGTTTCTAACGAGTTCGCTTTCTTCTAACAGGTATCGTTTTGTGCTAGCATACTTTAACAGCCCTCTATGCAGCTTTGTCTTGATGAGTAGCATATTTCATGCTATAAAAAATGTCCGAGAAATAGATATATTATTTCTCTTCAGAGATCATGACGAGGCCGACTACATCATAAGATTCTCCGCAGTGAGCATCCCTGTTCCACGTCTCAGGCTCGATGACTTAGAGGCCTTTAAATTATTTTTGCTGTCGATTAGTGCTGTCCTGAACAGCTGCCTCAGGCCAGGCTGAAATGTGACATAATAAACGTAAGAACATAGCAGAAAAATATTGCCCTGTATCACATGTCGCAAAAACGCTTATTTCTGAGCAGGTAGGGCTTAACACGAGCAGTCCCCTCGATTCCTATAAGAATCATGCAATGAGGTCGCTTTTAGGAACGGGATGTCTTGGATGCTCTAAGGTGAGGTACTTGGCAGCTGAATCGATACTACGTGTGTATGTAGCAATGACGTCGCTATAGAAACTGTACAGACGTCCGTTTTTTTGTTAGCGTTGCGCATGTGCAATAGTTGCTCCATTTAGCGTAAAAAAACTCTATAGCGTGGCGAAAGCGCTTAGTCAGAATCGGAATTACACGTGCTATACAAGTTTTTTCTGTTATTCGCTCGACGTTTTTATCTCTTGGTTGATTTTTCGATATTTCGTCCAAAATTTCATACAGCTTATGCCTGTTCCTGGATTTTTGGAACAAAACAAATTCAGTGCCAGGATGACAACCTATGTAAACAACAGAACGCGATAATTTCCATAAATCGAACAACGGGTATCAGTTATTATACCGTTTACCATGTATTTTAGATATATGTCTGCAAAGAGTTTATTTCAGTGAATTTCTAGACCAGGCTCTGGTTGTCGATCGTAGCGATATTATACTATATATCAGATATATAGATTTTTCATCTAACGGAATGCGTGATTCATCACCGGCCGGCGATTCCTGGCCTTTCGTGGTCGCAGAAGTGATATGAGGCCGAATAAGCGAGCTCTAGGGAATTAAGAGATTCGTTTTCCTATCGCCATCTTGCTTGGCCTAGAATTTGCTCGCCAACTAAACGGTACAGGGTACAACTGTATCTTATGGCCTGTTGCTCATAATACGCTAAAAACATCTCCATATGTCGGGTTCACGAAGTTTAGACAGCGAAATACACGAAGAGGCTCGCAGAGTAGCTGCGGACGTTAGTTACACTGTGGCCGCCCGCGTTACTACCTTAGGGTCCATAAAATAATTGACGCCAATCGGCCGTGTCACGGAGCCTGCATTGCATCATCTACGTAAATTCATCCAATGATTTCCATGTTAACGACGTACATCTCTTTCGAACAACGTCAAACTCAGCTGAAAAACGTCTTTAGATACGCAAATTGTACACACAGTATTATTCAGTGATACTGGCTTTTTCAAAAGTATAATAAATGTACTTTTATTGAGATTTTTTCTGCGCACGAAACATAAACCATGCCGCCACCGCTGACTGAACTATATCAGGGCTGTCTATATTGTGTGTTTGCGTCAATTTAATTATATGACTCTTTCGATTCCTTCTTTGTCACTCAGGAGTCCATGTGTATTGTCGAGCTCATTTGAGACTTTGTCGTCATAAATCGTCCTTAGCTCCTGCGTCGTACTAGAGAGCAATTTAGTTGAGAGTAGAATAAGATCCTTATTTCTCCTTTAGCAACTCAAACGAACAATGTACTATAGACTAGGAGATTGGAATGGTTGAGGATGCGAAGGCACACGACTCAACATCAGGGTTTGCGCGTCGTACAAAAATCGACCTAGCAAAAAACCTATACACAATAAAACTGCGACTCTCGAGCTGTTGCCCGTGCCCGCAAGAAACCCTGAGCAGACCGCGCCTTGCTTTTTGAATGGCTTTCGTTTGACTGGCGAAATGAGCGTTAATAAAAATGCCGACCTGTTCTGAATACTGCTGTATCAGAGTAAAATAGTAGACCTATTAGCTTCAGCTTTCCTGTTTCACTTTTTACCATACTCAATTTTATCTGAACAAGGAAAATGTTCTTTATTCTAACTTCATTCAGGCTCATTTGGAATGAGCCTTGGAGTGAGCAAAATTGACTGTTAAAGATTGTTTTTTTTTGTTGAAAAACTAATACTAGAACTGGAAAATGCATCTAAATTAATGGGAATAGGCACGTGCATGCTAACGCATAAAATGATTTTTTTAAAAGACATTTGGACTTAGGTCAGCGGCATTAAATTCAGCGGCAAGTTGTACTAATGACCTAGTAAGATCCGCGTACGGTGCCCACGAAAACCGATCGTGAAGAGATTTTGCTCCTTTCATCCTTTCAGGACCAGTCCTGTGGAAGACGTGATTGTTTGACAATTGCAATAAGGATGCACGTGGTACCAGACAACAAACAGGATTTGATTAGAAAATCATTTTTGTAAATTTACTTCATTTGTTCTGTAAATTATTTGACAGAGTCTAGTAAATCTTGCAGTTATTTTACGTCAAAGAAGCTTGATAAATGCCAGAATTAATTTCTTCGGCGAAGCCGAACGTGTGTGTATGGCGACTTCCCTCTTTCCGCAGATGAGATCCGTAGCTAACTAGAATATCAACCATTCGACATGGATGAGAAATGATCGCGTGAGAGAAAATGTGTGCATGTATGTTATGTGTTCGCGTGTGTCTATGTGTAGGTATGCTGCTTATCTCTATACCCAGGAATACAAAACAGCCATGACAATTTGTGCAGTTCTTCTGCCTCGTGGTGCAAGGACGTGCTTTCCGTTATTCCGTTCTTTGCTGTAGTGCGGAGCTTTTGCCGACCATTGTTGGCGTGCCAAAGTTACTATGACCCCTAAATGTAAGTTTCCTCTTCCGCCGCTGACAGCGCGGTCGCTGCCGCTGGCGATGCTGTCGTTCTGGTGAGCGCTGTTTTGCGGTCGAGAACGCTTGACGCTCGACTGCTGATGGAACCTGCTAGGCCCCCCTTCGGTCTGAGAAACAGGAAACCTTCTCTGAATCCCATTGCGGCTGCCGCCGCCGTCGCCATTGTTTCCACTGTAGTCAGACGCCGGCTTTCTCTTTCACCCGGGACAGGCCGTCCAGCGCCGGTGGTGATAAGGACGAAAAGCGAAATTACTGCTAGCGCTACGAAAGCTACGAGTATCATGTAGAACGTCCATTTCAGCAGCGACCGCCACATGGCTGCGTTTGACCAGCACGATCTGGATGGACGGGCAAACGGTTGTAGAACGTCGAGAGCGGGGAATGAAGCAATATGAACGCTAGCGACGGTCGGGGGTACGATCTAGGCGATGAAAGAAAGGACGAGAACGATTGCCCCTTGCACTCGGACGAAGGCTGATGAGGGATGGCGCGCGTAGTTTGTTTGGGCTAAAACAGGGAGTCAGAGATCTGCAGCGTTCTCGCGGAGCGATTGCAAGATCGCGGCCGGCAGACGGGTGGCAGCGCGGCGGGCGAGGGTGGGTGCATGACGAATGAACAAATGCAATTACGATTTGTGTTTTCGACCGCCTCCAGTGGTCAGCTTCGTTCTGTTCCGTTCCGTTTCGTCATCGTACTTAGGGGTGCGCGTACAAGCGCTGTGGCCCTTCAGTCTGACGCGGCAAAGAGGTGGAAGGAAAGGAAAGCGGTCACTTGAAAACCTCCATTTGCAGTCTTCATTACACAGCTTTTAGCTTTGCCGGATGTTCTAGAAAGAAAAAACATTTATTTGTTTAGTGTTCTGGCTTATTAGACCTTGAGCAACTACTTGAAGTGATTGAGAAATGGGAGCAAGCGCGCTAAGGCGATTCGACTCGTTATAGGTGGCATACTGTTGTTAAATAATATTGGGCGCATTTCGAAATTAAGTAACTTTCAAACTATGCTCCGTTGGCAAACGAAATTTAACTGGTGAATATTTCAGTCTTCTAGAAACTTTGTGAGTGACATTAAGCAAGGCGGCTTTAAGCGAAAGTATAGTACATAAATAATGCATATGTTTTGAGAATGAGTATTGGAGTGTTGAAGATCAGCCAGGAGATGACCAGATGTAGGGACCTGAAGGACAAGAGCGCGTTATCACGATCGAGCAGGCTTTTGACGGAAACAAAGCTTGCAGCTGAAGGGCTTTGTCCGCTAAAACAGGCGTTGCACGTGTAACTTGTTAGCGATTTATGATCCAAATACTGAACGTGCGGAAGCTAAGTAAAAAATTAGCTCCCGTGAATCGACTTCAGGTCAGTTAGAAATACGTATAGCATACTTCACATACAATTCGCAGAAGCTTAATGAACAAAAAACCCACTTGGAGTGTAC